>NW_004444075.1:6485295-6573222 GCF_000243295.1 Trichechus manatus latirostris
AAAACACAAAATAACAAATGCTGAAGAGGTTGTGGAGAGACTGGAACACTTATACACTGTTGGTGGGAATGTAAAATGGTACAACCACTTTGGAAATTGATTTGGCGCTTCCTTAAAAAGCTAGAAATAGAAGTACCATAGCTATCCCGCTCTTTGGAATGTATCTTAGAGAAACAAGAGCCGTCACACGAATAGATATATGCACACCAATGTTCATCACAGCAGTGTTCACAAGAGCCAAAGGATGGAAGCAACCTAAGTGCCCATTGATGGATGAATGGATAAACAAACTATGGTATATCCACACAATGGAATATTACGCACCGATAAAGAACAATGATGAAGCTGTGAAACATTGTATAACGTGGTGGAAGCTAGAACTTATTATGCTGAGTGAATTTAGTCAGGCACATAAAGACAAATACTGTATAAGACCACTATTATAAGAACTCAAGAAAAGGTTTAAACACAGAAGAAAACATTCTTTGATGGTTACGGGGCTGGGGAGGGAGGGTGAGGGTTATTCACTAACTAGATAGTAGATAAGAATGATCTTAGGTGAAGGGAAGGACAGCACACACTACAAGGGAAGCCAGCACAACTGGACTAAACCAAAGCTAAGAAGTTTCCTGAGTACAATCAAATACTTTGAGAGACAGAGTAGCAGAGATGCGGGGTCTGGGGACCATGCTTTCAGGGGACTTCTATGTCAATTGGCATAACAAACCTTATTAAGAAAATGTTCTGCATTCTCCTTTGGTGAGTGGCATCTGGGGTCTTAAATGCTTGCAAGCGGCCATCTAAGATGCATCAATTGGTCCCAACCACTTGGAGTAAAGAGAACAAAGAACACCAAAGACACAGTGAAAGTATTGGCCTAAGAGACAGAATGGGCCACATAAACCAGAGACTTCATCAGGCTGAGACCAGAAGAACTAGATGGTGCCCGGCTACTGCCAATGAACGTCCTGACAGGGAACACAACAGAGGGTCCCTGATGGAGAAGAAGAAAGATGGGATGCAGAACTCAAATACTAGTAAGAAGACCAGACTTAATGGTCTAAGACTGGAGGCGCCCCAGAAAGCATGGCCCCTGGTCTCTCCATCACCCCAGAACTAAAACAATTTCCGAGGCCAAGTCTTCAGACAGGGATTGGACTGGACTGTGGGACATGAAGTGATACTCATGAAGAATGTGCCTCTTAGACAAATAGATATAAAAGACCAAAGGAGTGGCCTCTGTCCAGAGGTTAGAGGGGAAGGCAGAGAGAATAAGGAGCTGGTTGAATGTTCATGGGGAATCAGGGGCAGAGGGAAGGAGTATGCTGTCGCAGAATGGGGTGAGCGGTTGGGGTCTCATAACAATGTACGTTAAAAAAAAAATTAGGTATTGGAGAATAACTTGAAATGTAAACTTCATTTAATTACATCAATAAAAAAAGGAAAAAAAAAAGAAATCAAAAGAATCATTGCATTGAGCAAATCTGCTGTGAAAGACCTGTTTAAAGTGTTGAAAAGCAAAGACATCACCTTGAAGACTAATGTGCAGCTGACTCAAGCCATGGTATTTTCAATTGCATCATATGCATGTTAAACCTGGACAGTGAATAAGGAAGACCAAAGAGGAATTGGTGCCTTTAAATTGTGTTGTTGGCGAAGAATATTGATTATACCACGGACTCCCAAAAGAATGAACAAATCTGTCTTGGAAGAAGTACAACCAGAATGTTTCTTAGAAGCAAGGATGGCGAGAGTAAGTCTTACATACTTTGGACATGTTATCAGGAGGAATCAGTCCCTGGAGAAGGACATCATGCTTAGTAAAGGGACAGCAAAATAGACGAAGACCCTCAATGAGATGGATTGACACAGTGGCTGCAACAATGGGCTCAAGCATAACAACGATTATGGGCATGGCAGAGGACAGGGCAGTGTTTTGTTCTGTAGTACATAAGGTCGCTGCGAGTCGGAACTCAGTCGATGACACCTAACAACATTAACAATGTTAGGTAAAAATTAGGTTAACTTTTTTTTTTCCTATCTTAAACTTCAAGTTTGGAGACATGGTGGCGCAGTGGGTGAGAGCTACGTCTGCTAACCAAAACGTCGGCCGTTCAAATCCACTGGCAGCTCCTTGGAAACCCTACAGAGCAGTTCTACTCTATCCTATAGTGTCCCTATGAGTCAGAATTGACTCAATAGTATCGGGTTAAACTTCATCTTATTAAAGTAGATTCTATTTCCACAAAAATATCTAACATAGACTAAAAATTCAACACATATCTTTGTTTATGTTTTCTTATTTAAACCATAAAATACCTCTGGAAAATATATATTGTTACCTCCAATTTTTAGATGAGGAAACTGAAGAAATATAAATCGACCAAGTCATACAAGTAGAAAATACAAGGCCTTGGTGTTTGTACACCAAATTCATTATACCCTAACTACTTCCTAAATTTATAACATCACTCTCATCCCCATCCTTCAAAGAAGCCCCATGATTAATATATGATCTGAATTTTCCCTTTTCCTGGTAGCCACTAATAAAACTTTTGTCTCTGTACATTTATCTGTTCTAAATATTTCATGTAACTGGGATCATATTTGTCCTTTTGTGTCTGACTTATTTCACTTATCACAATGTTTTACCAGTTCATCCATATCATAGTATATGTCAGAACTTTATTTCTCTTTATAGCTGAATTCTATTCCATTGTATGACTATACTACATTTTGTTTATACATTCATCTGTTGATGTACACTTGGATTATTTCTACCTTTTAGTTCCAGTGAATACTACGTGAATGAACATTGTTGTACAAGTGTCTGAGTCTTAGCTTTCAATTCTTTCAGAGTAGAATTCGTTGAATGTTGGGTTGGACTAATTAACCAAATTGTTGGCTGTTCAAACTAAATCACAGGTGTCTTGGAAGGAAGGCCTGGCACCATAAAAAGTCATGACCTTGAAAACCTTATGGAGCACGGTTCTATTCTACATATATTGGGTTGGAATAGCCTCGATGGCAACTAACAACGACTAATGACATTGAACATCTTTCTATGTGGTTAGTAGTCATTTGAACATCTTCTATGGAGAAATGTCTATTCAAGGTCTTTGTCTATTTTTTTTTTTTTTAATTGCACATGGGGGCTTTTAATAGCAGGCTCAGAATTATTCATTTTAGTCTGCAAGCAAGGAAGCTACTTCAAAGGTTTTGAGCATAAGACTGACATGCATGTTTTTGTTTTAAAAAGATTCAACCATTGGTATTAAGTAATGATTAGAAGTATCTGGGGATGAGGATATATGTTAGAATTCTTATAATAATATTCTAGGTCAGAGGACAACATACTTTTTCTATAAAGGGCCCGATAGTAAATATTTTAGGTTTTGCAGACCATACACTCTCTATTACAACTACTCAACACTCCTGTTGTAGGTTGAAAGCAGCCATAGACAATACATAAATGAATGAGTGTGGCTGTGTTCCAATAAAATTTTATTGACAAAAACAGGTGGCAGGCCAGATTTTGCTTGGGAGTCATAATTTGCAGGTGGAACAGGTGGAACTTAATAAAAGTCTAAACTGAATTGATAGTAGTGAGACTGGAAAAGAAGATACACCTGTAAGAAAATCATAGAGGTGAAATATATAGCAATTATTAATTCACTGCATGTGAGTGTCAAAGAAGAAAAAGAAGTTAAAAATGATGCCAACCATTGATTGACAACAAGTGACTGAGAGGCTGATGGTTCCATTAACAGAAATAGGTATATTAGAAGAGAGGCTCTTTCAGGAGTGAAGATGATTAACTGTGTAATGGAGAAGCTGGTTAACAGAAGAACACTGTGTAGTGTTAGGAGAAATCCATTAAGCTGTGAACAACACTGAAAACTCCAGAAGTCTGTACCACTTGACCATGAGTTTTAACAAGTTTGTTCCAGCTTTTTCAGTTTCTACATTATAAATACTGAAGAGGCATGTACATTTTCTTAATATATAGCTGGCCCAGTGTGGTTTTATTAACATTCTATACAGAATTCATTGCTCTTTCACCATCCATCTGGGAAATAAACAGTCCTATTATAAAAAGCATTTATTTTAAGAAGTATTCATCTATTTCTTGCTATCAATGAGTCTACAGTTTATGTTGCTTGACAAACGTGACCTAGTTTTTTCTTTTCTCAGACTTCAAGAGAATTTAATTTTGATTTTAAGCAGCCAAATTGAAGTAAGATGAACTACAAACTATTTAAAGTTCAAAATGTTTTCTATATTTCTTTTCCTGGACAGCAAAAACTCTACTATGCATTTAAATTAGAAACATACTTGTCAGGTGGGAAGGACGAAGGAATAAAGTGAGTCAGCAATGGAACACGACGGGCTTCTTTACCAAGATGGCTTCCTAAAAAAAACAAAGGTCTGGAAATGAGTTATTCAAAGCCACACTGAAACTGGTCAGCAACACTGAAATAGGGTTTAATGCACCTGAAACTTGTTTAGGGGAATTATTTTAACTTCTATTTCTTGTATTCCTATAAAAATTCCTTGTTAAAACAAGAGCCAGACTTGCTTTAAAATTCCAGTTCATTGTAAGGAATTCCTAACATTGCTATTATTATTCCCTATTTCATGGAAAGCTTTAACATAGTTTAAAAATGTGCTCCTAGCTATAACATTACATTATATACCTGGGACTCAGCTGCTCATGGCCTTTTATATAAGTTTTCTGTCTCTCATTTTCTCCATCACCATTCCATCCCTTTTTTAGTAACTTTTCCCAAATGTCTACTAGCACTTCAGAACTAATCCAGAAGTCCTAGCCCACATATTTCATTAATCTGGAATGTTTTCTTCCTATTTTGAGTCAAACTGAATTAGTTCTTCAGTACAATTGTTATGTTTTAAACACTACAATGAATATGTATTTTATTGGGAAATTTTAAAGACGTATGAAGCAGCTGTTTGCTGTGCATTGGAAAATCTACCCCTGGGCAGAGGTGTAGCAATGTCTAAGTTTATGTCTCCCCTTCCCCTCCCCCATGTTCCCCACCTCCCACCTCATGGACGGTCCGACAGGCACCCCCTTGGACTTGCGCTGGGGGGCAAATGTCCCCCCTCAAAACTCCCCCCTTGCTATACCTCTGCCCCTGGGTATGCGTTTTGTTGTTTTTAGCTGCCATACCGTCAGCCTTAACTTATAGCGACTCCATGCGCAAGGAAAGGAAATATTGCCCACTATCCCCATGATTGGCTAAAGCTCAGGCCATTGGGATCCATACGGTTTTCACTGGCTGATTTTCAAAAGTAGATCACCATGCCTTCCTTCCTTTTCATCTTACTCTGGAAGTTCTGTTGAAGCCTGATCAGCATCATAGTAACACACAAGCCTCCCCTGACAGATGGTGACTGCACACGAAGTGCATTGGCCAGGAATCAAATGCTAGTTGTCTTAGTCATCTAGAGCTGCTATAACAGAAATACCACAAGTGGATAGCTTTAACAAAGAGAAATTTATTCTCTCACAGTCTGGTAGGCTACAAGCCAAATTCAGGGCATCAGCTCTAGGGGAACACTTTCTTGTCAGCTTTGGGGGAAGGCCCGTGTCGTCAATCTTCCCTTGGTCTGGGAGCTTCTCTGCGCAGGAACCTCAGGTCCAAAGGATGCACTCTGCTCCCGGCACATCTTTCTTGGTGGTATGAGGTTCCCATGTGTCTCTGCTTGCTTCTCTCTTTTATATCTCAAAAGAGATTGGCTTAAGACACTATCCAATCTTGTATACCTCATCCGTATAACTGCCGCTAATCCATCTTATTAGCTTATAGTGATTGAATTTACAACACATAAGGAAATCACATCAGATTACAAAATGGTATACAATTATACAATACTGGAAATCTTGACCCAGCCAAGTTGACAGATATTTTTGGGGGACACAATTCAATCCATGACACTGGTCTAGTAATATTCAAATGTTATTTTAATTATGCCTACTTCTCTTGCTTTGTTCTCTTACATGAAATAAAATTAACCATTTATCATTTATGGGATGATGGTAGGTCATAACTTGTTGTATTATTCTCTGAACAGATCTGAGGATATCTGAGATATTAATTATACAAAGGAAGTATTCAAAATTGAAGAAGAAAATGAAAAGAATACCTGTGTGTATTCCATGTTCCAGGGGTTGGGCAGGGGCTGCTAATGTCTAAAGTTTTCTCATAATTAATTGTTAATGTTCTCCGTGTTGTACTAAACTTTCATGACTTTTTTTAGAATAATTATAAATAGTCAAATTTAAACTTGAAGTGAAAAATAATACCTGGTAATAAGATTTCCTCAACCAGTTAGATAATTATGTAACTACTCAAAACACTTTAAGTATAAACAAACCATACAACATAACTTCATAGAAAACATGAAATTTTGGTAGGAATATTCTTGGAAGGGGAGGTCAGAAAGACTTTCCAAGTTGTAAATGAGCACAGATAGTCTTGATGAAATCAATTTCCAGATTTTCAACCTTTGTGGATACCTCTTCCTAATAGTGAGGACTTCTTTGCAGCTTCTCTTTCCCACATCTCCTTTTGCAATTGCCCTGCTCTCACTTTCAATGAGAGAAAAGGACAACTTCTGTTGCATTTGGAATATTGCTATGGTGGAGTTAGCCAAAGGTGGGTATGTACATAAATTTCTGAAGTGCCAAAGAAAGGAATGCTGCAAATATTTGGTACCTAAAACTTCCTTTAATAGAGACTTCATGATCCTACCTTAAGACTTTCTGGTCTCCCTGTCTTACATATGTTTCTGTTCAGTCATAGCTGGCCTCAGGAATGGGGTATTCAGAACTTTGTTTTGATTATCGGAATTCATATATGTTATAAAGAGTGATTATTTTCATTTAATGAACTCAACTTATCCATTCCTCAATCTGAGGCAAATAATGCATTTCCCATGAGGGAGAAAACAGTAGATTATGCCAGTAGTCACCAAATCTATCTATCTGTGTATCTATCATCTATTCAACTATCATATAATTGTCTATGTATCTTAAAATTGGAAAACAGAAGTGAGATTGCTGTCATGGGTTACATATTGACACACTTATTTGAATTAAGAAATGAAATTAGAGTTTATGTGTACTTACTGTTTGGCTTGACAGCAGGCTTTGGAAATTAGGCTATATGTCAGATACTTTCCCGGTAACGGAATGATCCAAAACATCAGCCCTAAGGTTACAAAGTGCATGATACTCCAGAAAGACATTTTATCAAAAAATTAAATTAACAATATTTTAATTTTGTCAAACATTTTTGACAACATCCGGTTAAAAATGGTGATGCTAAGTAAAAGAGAAATAGGTATAACAGTAACTTGTAATGTCTGGAATAAAGCTTTGCGCTAAGCAGCACTGAATCACACAACTTTCTTTATCAATTCTCTTTCAATCCATTTTAATGCATCAAGAAGATGCCAATTTGTTGCTATTATGTATTAACGTGGTTCTAATACTTCCCATTCTCTCTTGGCGAGAAATAGAATGTAACTAAAATTTAATATTATTGAAATATTTTCACCGTTGCAATGAAATATAGTTAAGTCCTTGTGCTCTGAAGCCAGACTACCTTGGTTTGCTTTGTGGCTCCACTACTTACTGGCTTGATAACCTCAGGTAAGTTTCTTGACCTATCTGTGCTACATTTGTAATAATTGTACTAATAACACTTTCTTCATTTGTAATAATACCTACTGTTTGGGGTTATTAGACCATTGTTGTTGTTAGGTGCTGTCAAGTCGGTTCCGACTCATAGTAACCCTATGTACAACAGAACAAAACACAGCCCAGTCCTGCACCATCCTCATAATAATCACTATGTTTGAGCCCATTGTTGCAGCCACTGTGTAAATCCATCTCTTTGAGGATCTTTCTCTTTTTCGCTGCCCCTCTGCTTTACCAAGTATGATGTCCTTCTCCAGTGATTGGTCCCTCTTGATAAAATGTCCAAAGTATGTGAGACAGTCTCATCATCCTCACTTCTAAATACCATTCTGACTGTACTTCTTCCAAGACAGACTTGTTCGTTCTGGCGATTCATGGTATATTCAATATTCTTTGCCAACACCATAATTCAAAGGCATCAATTCTTCTTCAGTCTTACTTATTGTCCAACTTTCGCATGAATATGAGGCTGTTGAAAACACCATGGCTTGGGTCAGGCACACTTTAGTCCTCAAAGTGACATCTTTCCTTTTTAACACTTTAAAGAGGTCTTTTGCAACAGATTTGCTCAATGCAATTAGACAGTAAAAAGATAATTATTCACATAAAGAATTGCAAAAACATATCATCTGGAACATATAATTAGCTCAGAAATGTTATGATTGCATTTCTTTTTTCCCTTATTACTTTATGTTTCTTTCAAGTTATACTGGTTTTCCATTTATGGAACTAAAAAAGTGAGATGATTCAAATAAATAATAAATAATTGGTCACTGACATCCAGATATTGTAAAAATACCAAGTGTGGTTTTTAAATGATTAATTTGTAGAATAGTAGCTGTTGATATTTGATTGTTAGGGTTCTATTTAAGCATGACTAAGGCACTTCTACTTCCAGCTAAGAAGAACTTTTGTGACACTATAACATTCCCTTGAGAATAACCAGAAAAACTGGGTAAAGTATAAAAATTTCTGTTTAAAGGAATTTAGACATTACAAGACAACCAAGACTAGAGAGGTGAAGACCCCAGAGACAAGGGAACCATGGATAAGTGAATCATCATTCTGCAAGCTACTTTCCTTTTAGGGTATTTACCAATGCTTGTCTCTGTGAGAGGAAGAAAAATGAAGGGTCATAGGCAAGAAGCAGAGAAGCCACACAGGGGAAGTGCTAGCTCTTAGAAGGAGGAGGTGGGCCAGTTCTGCAAGCTCTGAGGGTATAGTTTGTCTACAGAACTAGAATCCTTAGGGATACCCATCCAGATAGCACCATGCCATATTTCAAGCCACTGGATTTTCCCAATCAGGACTCAGATCTGAGCATTATATATACATACATATATACATAGAGAGAGAGAGAGAGGGAGAGATTTATCTCAAGGAAATGGCTCATGCAGTTGCAGAGGCTAGCAAGTCCCAAGTCCCTGGGCCAGGCATCAGGCTGGAGGCTTCTCCTGACTCACGTAGTAGCTGTAGGAGCTGACAAACTCAAGATTGGCAGGTCAGACGGCTGGTCGCTGGCTCACAGGCTGCAGAGGCTGAAGAATCCCAGGATCAATATGTAAGCTGCTAGCTCAAGTCCCAAGAACTGGAGGTCACATAATGACGAGTGGGATGCAGTATCCTGAGGAAAAGCCTTGCTGGAACAACCATTTATATACCGGAGGTAGGCCACACTCCCAAGAAAACTCCCTTTCAACTGATTGGCTGCTCAAAGGATATCTTATAATGTAGTTTAGTACATCATTACATAACTGTCAAATTACACCATAACTGCCAAAAACACTGAGAATCATGGCCCAGTCAAGCTGACACACAACCTTAACCTTAACCATCACAGCTCCTTAGCTGTGTTCCCCTTTCCACTACAGGAGTAAAGGCCTCTTTGTAATTTACTAGTTCCCACATCTCAACTTTAACTATTTGTTAACTGCCATCGTTTTATCATTTTCTCTCTTCAGTGCATCAATACAATTTAGTAATAACAAGTCAAGTTCATTGTCCTTATAGCATTGTTCTCTCCCTACCAATCATTCAACTAACTTGATCATCACCCTAGCAAGTGCATTCCCTCTACTAAGGCATTTCCCCAAGTTACTACCAATTTAGCAATTCGGTTACTACCTTTTGGCAGGGAATACCCATTCCCCACATTTTACTTATAATTGGATTTTCCTTGCCAGCTAGACAATAAATGAGCCAGTCTCAAAACCTATCTTTTTACTCTTTTCTTGAACCACTCTCAGTTCCAATTCTTTCTGCTCAGGTCATCTGAGAAGCAGATGACAGGATGTGATTGACATACAAGAGTTTTATTGTGGGAAATGCTCAAGAAGATTAAAGGGGGAAAACTCAAGAGTGGTGGGGAGAGCCTTCATACTGTGATGTGGGTCTGATGCCATTGGAAGGAAAGAGAGAAACAAGGAAAATGATATAAGAAGAATTTATGTTGTAGTACTGCTCTGAGAAAGTTGATAAGGAGGACCTGAGTGATGGTTTCTTATTAAAGGAACCTTACATTGCAGTGAAAGGATCCAGTATTAGTACTCTGTCAGTGCTCGGTCATTGTCTAATGGAAGCTTGGAAGAAGTGTAGCCTCAGCTGGAGTCCCACAAAGAATCTGAAAGCTTGCCAGATGTAGGCTGCCAGTCTACTGTGCTTCCTGTGACAGTAAGTTCTCTTAGAGGGAGATCAGAGTAGTGCACTGTCATGGACATCTAACTGAATTGACATAACATGGTTTATAAAGAAAATGTTCTACATTCTACTTTAGTGAGTAGCGTCCAGGGTCTTAAAAGCCTGTAAGCAACCATCTAGGATACTCCACTGGTCTCATCTCTTTGGGAGCAAGGGAGAATGAAGAAAATTAAAGATACAAGGGAAAGATTAGTCCAAAGGACTATGGACCACAACTACCACAGCCTCCACCAGACTGAGTCCAGTACAACTAGATGGTGCCTGGCTACTACCACTGACTGCTCTGACAGGGATCACAATAGAGAGTCCCCGACAGAGCTGGAAAAAAATGTGGAACAAAATTCTAACTCACAAAAAAGACCAGACTTACTGGTCTGACAGAGACTGGAGAAACTCCAAGAGTATGGCCTTCGGACACCCTTTAGGTGTCACTCCTGAGGTTCACCCTTTAGCCAAAGATTAGACAAGCCCATAAAACAAAATGAGACTAAAGGGGCACACCAGCCCAGCGGCAAGGACTAGAAGGCAGGAGAGGGCAGGAAAGGTGATAGTAGGGAACCCAAGTTCGAGAAGGGAGAGTGTTGTCACGTCATGGGGTTGTTAATCAGTGTTATAAACCAATATGTGTACTAACAGTTTAATGAGAAGCTAATTTGTTCTGTAAAACTTCATCTAAACTACAATTTAAAAAAAAAAAAAGAGTTATATCAGGAGGAAAAAACAGAACAAAAAACTTGGATAGCTCCTAATAGTAGAAGAATGCAGCTAGCTGTGAAAATTAATGAGATTTGCAGAACATATTGAACTGTAACAACAAAGGACTGTAAAAGTAAAGAAAAGATTGAGACTACTTTACATGAACAGTTTTGGAAGTAAATATTGGATCTGTATAAAACTATCAAGTCTAAAGGAATTTTCCCACAATAAATTAGAATATGGAAAAATCTTTTGAATGTGTATGTCAGGGTCCAGGGAAAAAGATTCAAAATGTAACATGGGTTACTCTTTCAGTAATGACAGTAATGATAGCTACCTTGCATCAGACTATCCCTCCTGTGGGTAATAATTATAAATATTGTACAAAATAATTTTTTTGAAAGCCCCGGACAGCAATGAAAGACAGGCAGAGCTCAGAGTAAGATTTGCATTGATGTACCTTGTCATCTGAGAGTACCCTCCAATTCAAGTGTCAGTGGGCAACTGGAGTTTGAGATGAATCATAGTCTTAAACATAAACATCTAAAACTATAAAACTTCTGGAAGTAAACATAAGAGACTAAAAGATTTTCATAGTCACTTGTGGGTAGGCAAAGACTAAAATGTACCTGTGATATTGTATTGAAATTGGATATATCACCATGAACTCACACTTTTCTAAATATGTAAGTTTATGTATATAGATGCATAGATAGATATAGAAGTATCACACAGTAGAGATGTAGCACATCTAGTCCCTTTCTTTATTAAAAGAAATCTGTACTCAGCAAATTCATTTAGTGAGGAAAAGAATAGTCTCTTCAACAAAAGGTGCTAGGACAACTGGATTTTCACATGCAAAAGAATGAAGTAGAACCCATACCTCACACCGTATACAAAATTTCATTCAAAATGGATTAATGATCTAAATATAAGAGCCAAAATCATAAAACTCTTAGAAGAAAACATAGGGATAAAGTTTCATGACCTTATTTTAGGCAATGGATTCTTAGATGACACTGAAAGCATGAGCAACAAAAGAAAAATCAATAAACTGGAATTTATTATAATTGAAAACATCAATGCATCAAGAGACATTATCAATAAATGAAAGAAAATATTTGGAAATAATATATGAGTTTAATATCCAGAATATATAAATAATTCTTAAAACTCAATCTAAAAGGCTAACTGCCAAATTAAAAAATGAGTAAAGGACTTGAGCAGACGTATCTCCAAAGAAGATATACAGATGGCCAACAAGCACATGAAAAGATGTTCAATGTCATTAGCCATGAGGCAACTTTAAATCAAAACCACAATGAGATACCACTTCATACCTCTAGGATGGCTGTTATTAAAACAAACCAGCCAACAAACAAAAAACTCAGAAAATAACAAATGCTGGCAAGAGTCTAGAGAAACTGGAACCTTCATACACCGCTAATGGGAATGTAAAATGGTGCAGCAACTGTGGAAAACAGTTTTGTGGTTCTTCAAAAAGTTAAACATAGAATTATCACATGACCCAGCAGTTTCACTCCTAGTTGTATACCAAAAATGATTTAAAGCAGTGACTCAATGTTCACAGTAGCCAAAATGTTGAAACAACCTCAGTGCCTATCAACAGATGAATGGATAAATGAAATGCAGTATATACATACAATGGATAATTATTCATTTATAAAGAGAAATTAAGTCCTGATACATGCCACCACATGGAAAAACCTTGAAAACATTATTCTCAGTTAAATGTCAGACACAAAAGGACAAATATTGTATGATTCCACTTCTATGAAATATCTATAACAGGGAAATTATCAAGATGAAAGAAGATTAGTGGTTACCAAGGGCTACAGAGAAGAGGGAATGGAAAGTAGAAAAATAAAAATAAAAGAGAGAAAGAGAGGAGTCAAAGATGATTTCTAGGTTTAAAAAAAAAAAGGAATCAACACACCTGTAGAAACAGCTTATCCTAGGGTTAGGGCAGGGAAAGTATAAGATGTGCTTAATACATCTACTTTTACCAGGAAGTAGGAAAATGGTCATAGAATTATGGGGATCAATACAAAGGACACAGAAGCCAGCTTCAAGGGGCTGTCATTGTAAAAATTGTGACAATTTGAGGAACAAAATAAAGAATGATGTTAATGAATTTAAAGTCATCGAATAAAATAAAAATCCCTGACTCTATATTGATATAAATAAGCAAGTGACTGAGGAAATCAATCAAGCAATCAAACAGTAATCAGTTAGTGGAGAAGGGGAAACTTTCCCTTACAGTAGAATTGTTATTAGGTGCCCTCAAGTCAGTTGTGACTCCTAGCAACCCTACGGACAACAGCAGGAAACACTGCCCGGTCCTGTGCTATCCTCACAATTGTTGTTGTATTTAAGCCCATTGTTGAGCCACTGTGTCAATCCATCTCATTGAGGGTCTTCCTCTTTTCTGCTGACCCTCTACTTTACCAAGCATGATGTCATTCTCTAGGGACTGATCGCTTCTGATAACATGTACAAATATGTGTGAGAAAGTCTCGCCATCCTTACTTCTAAGGAGCATTCTGACTGTACCTCTTCCAAGGCAGATTCGTTCATTCTTCTGGCAGTCCATGGTATATTCACTATTCTTTGCCAACACCATAATTCAAGAAGCCAATTCTTCTTCTGTCTTCCTTATTCATTGTCCAGCTTTTGCATGCATATTAGGCAATTGAAAACCCCATGGGTTCGGTCAGGTGCACCTTAGTCCTTAAAGTGACATCTTTGTTTAGAACACTTTAAAGATTTGCCCAATGCAATGCGTCCTCTTATTTCTTGACTGCAGGTTCCATAGGTGTTGACTATTGATTCATGTAAAATGAAATCCTTGACAACTTCAAACTTTTCTCCATTTATCATGATGTTGCTTATTGGTCCATTTGTGAGAATTTTTGTTTTCTTTATGTTGAGGAGTAATCCACACTTTGATCTTCATCAGTAAGAACTTCAAGTTCTCTTCACTTTCAGCAAGAAGGTTGTGTCTTCTGCATATTGTGTGTTGTTAATGAGTCTTCCCCCTATCTAGCTTCTCATAGTATTTGCACAGCATACAGATTGACTAGTTAAGGGGAAAGGATACAACCTGACACACACCTTTCCTGACTTTAAACCATGCAGTATCCCCTTGTTCTGTTTGAATGACTATCCTTTGATCTATGCACAGGTTCCTCATGAGCACAATTAAGTGTTCTAGAATTCCCATTCTTCCCAGAGTTATCCATAATTTGTTATTATCCACACAGTTGAACGCCTTTGCATAGTCGATAAAACATAGGTAAACATCTTTCTGGTATTCTTTGCTTTCAGCCAGGATCCATCTTACATCATCAGTGACATCCCTGGTTCCATGTCCTCTTCTGAATCTGGCCTGAATTTCTGGAAGTTCCGGTCAATATACTGCTGCAGCCGCTTTTGAATGATCTTCAGCAAAATTCACTTGAGCGTGATATTAATGACATTGTTAGATAATTTTCACATTCTCTTGGACCATCTTTCTTTGGAGTGGGCACAAATATGGATCTCTTCCAGTCGGTTGGCCAGGTTGCTGTCTTCCAAATTTCTTGGCATCCCTTTGTGGAAACATCTCAATTCGTATTCCATCAAATCCCGGAAGCTTGTTTTTCGCCAATGCTTTCAGTGCAGCTTGGACTTCTTCCTTTGGTACCACTGGTTCTTGATCTAACGTACCTCCTGAAATGGTTGAAAGACCAATTCTTTTTGGTACAGTGACTGTGTGTTCCTTCCATCTTCTTTTGATGCTTCCTTTGTCGTTCAATATTTTCCCCATAGAATCCTTCAATATTGCAACTCAACGCTTGAATTTTTTCTTCACTTCTTTCAACTTGAGAAATGCCAAACGTGTTCTTCCCTTTTGGTTTCCCAATTCCAGATCTTTGCACGTTTCATTAGAATACTTTACTTTGTCTTCTCAAGCAGCCCTTTGAAATCTTCTGTTCATCTCTCTTAATTCATCATTTCTTCCTTTCACTTTAGCTATTCTATGTTCAAGACAAAACTTCAGAGTCTCTTCTGAATACTAGAATACTTACCAGTAAGTATAAAAAGGAAGGATGAAGTTGAAAAATCATCAATGAATATTAAAACATGGATAAAAATTTGATGAGGTTAAATATATTTTGATAATTTCAAAATATCTCCTTGAATGGTGAATTGAAAGATAAAAATTATAACATCAAAGAGGAGAAACCTGATAAAGACAATCTTAACTACACAATCAATGCTAACATCACCCTAGTGGGAAACACCATCATCTTATGTCTCATGGTGTAATGGACTGAGGACACAATAACACTTAATCAGTATTTTTGCCAAAGATATTATTTAGATTGAATCTAATTATGAGAAAACATTAAGTAAACCAGAATTGAGATATATTCTACAAAATAACTTCTGTACATTCATCAAAACTGTCAAAGTAAGGAAAAATAAAAGGCTGAGGAAGTGTTACAGATTACAAAACAATAAAGTGTGAGTCTTGATTGGATCCAGTGGTTCTTTGGTAGAATTCTTGCCTTCCGTGTGGGATAGCAGGGTTTGATTCCTGGCCAATGTGCCTCATACGCAGCTGTGAGGGGTAAGAACAATTAAGATGGATCCTGCCCAAAAAGGACTCTGGGGAAGAACCCGAGTACCTGACTGAGCAGTGACTTGGCCAGGAAAAAACACACCAAGCATCTGATTTTATGGTAACGTCAACTGAACCCATTAACTAGTACAAAAACAACCTTATCCATCATAGATCTTTCCCTTCCCCCCAAGGTCCCTTGTAGGTATCCTTGCATGTAAGCACAAATTATATAAACTCCCATTCCACGCTACCATGCACAGACCTCCACCTGGTGCCTCAACACTTCGTTGTCATACTCGAGAATCTTGGCATTGATTGACCTTTGTATGTAAATTCCCTAATAAAGCCTTGTCTAATCAACCTGGTCTTTTCCACCTCTTTTTGTAGAATCTGATCTGTGCCCCTCTGAGCCACTCCTGCCGCTGCTGGTCCAGTAGGGTGCGACAACAGCCACCACCTGTCTGTCAGTGCAGGCTTGCATGTTGAAGTTTGGAACATGCCCTGGAGACAGTATCTCCAAGTGTCCATCTACAGTGGGATTTTGATGATTCTGACTAGTAGATTTGGTCAGTGACCCTCTTCATCCATATCCATCTTCAACAGTTGATCTATGTAGGATGTATGGAGATTTATGAGCAAAAATGAAACACTGTAACACATGTATAATGGCCTTGGGTGTGGGGGAATGGAGAGTGGCTTCTGAAGCCAGAAAACAAGGAGTGACAATAGGTCCTACAAGGAAAGAATAACTCTAACAAGAAAGATTCCAGCGCAATAAGTCAGCCCCAGTAAAAGTGTCTGAATACTTAGCTTATTGCTAAATTCATCCAATATAACTATCTTGAGATCTGTGCATTCCCTGTTGAGACATATGAACTGAAAAGGATATGAAACTTGGGAACACAGAAACCTCTGTTGTTTCCCCTTTATGCCAACACTTCTGAAAGTACCATAGAAGACTGAAGATACTTTGTTCCTTGGAAAAGCTTTCTTGCTGAGGTGTTGAGTAGAAATGGAAGTGGTAGCAATGAGAGTAGGAGCATCTAACCAAAGCATTTATCTTCAAGATAGCCTGGATTACAAACCCCTGGCATAAGTAACATCCTCACTTGTAATTTCAAGGGTCTAAAGTGCAGCATTATATTGCATCGTATCTGAAGTTGCAGCAATATACATGGCAGTGGTGCATCTGATAATGGAGGCCAGACAGAATTGTCTTTAAGATAAAATCTCTACAAGAGAGTGTTTGTGGAAGCCCAGACAGTAAAAGGCATCTTAGTTGGTCATAGTGGAGAAGAGAAAACCTGCAGCACTCAGCACTATAAATCTTTGGGTTTTAAACATCTTTACCGTGAGAATTTCTCCCTTCCCCCATTGCAGATAATGACACTTTACCCCTCAGCTCAGAAGAGTGATGAGGTGGAATTCCTACTTTGACAGCCGTTGTATTGCTGGCAAGAGTTAGGAATAGAGTTGTCGTTTGAAGGCAGAATCTTGATGGGACAGTTAGGCCTGAACTATGTAGTCCCAACGGAGCAGCAGCAAAATTGAACCATAAACTGCCAGATCTGTAGACAATGGAATTGCTTTCTGGAATACTTGGAAATATTTAGGAAGGAATTTGTTGTAAAATACTGGGCTTCCTGGAGCTGTGCAGAAAGGCATTTACAGCATGAACATTTGGAAATAGAGGTCAACATGACCCGCAAATTCACAAGCTGGGAAGTCTTATGAGATCAAGGCTCACAACACATTATTTCCTGGGGCTCTTAAAACTGCTTGTTAATTTTATGAAAAGAGCCCAAATTTGTAAGGGGAATTCCCAAATATCTGATAGATATTAACATTGACAATTGAGTGTTGGTTGACCGACGTAGAGGAAGAAGATTTTAAAAGCAATGTTATTAGGTTCCATGCTGCATAAGTTTTAAGAATGTTGCAGAAGTATTTTCTGTCTGGGTTGTGTACTTAATATAGAGATGAAGAGGTTAGCTAAACATATCACGGAGGTGAAACTTGAAAATCTCAGGTGGGAATGCCAGAAACAGGATGACACAAGGAAAGCATGGAGATAGGCATTGAAGAAAACTTGTATGTAGAAAAAGGGCTCTAGGGTGTTGGTAATGGTTAGAAGTATGTTCAAGGGTCAGTATGCAAAATAGTGTTAAATCCAGAGCTTGTACATCTATTACGGAGATGAATTATAATGACAAGGTCTACAAGTCAAAGTGCTGAAAACAGAGGTCAATTTTCCAAAAAATCAATAAAAGAAAGAAAGAAAAATCAGCTTTGGAGGTAAATGAGGACATAAAGAGAAAAATTTAAATAGTAAAATAAAATAAACCAACCAAATCAGATCATATGGAAAATTAAAAGTTTGTAAGTTGAGTAAGTGGAGGACATGAATTAAAGGGAACAAGACAAAATTCCAAAGATGAGATAGAATTCCAGCTTTGTTGGTAACCATCCAGCAGCTAAGGGAAGATGTATTTCTGTATATTTGTTTCAAAGGAGTTTCCATTTCTTGGGACAAATCCAATTTTCTGCTTTATGAAGAGGTAGTGCCTGACTTTTGAGAGTATGAGCATTAATTGCATAAATGCTCAAGTATGTTGGCTGTATTAACTATGATTCTTTTAATTCTACACACCAAATCCAGACATTGAGATAAAATTATAAATAGAAAAATTATAAACCAAAAGAATGGTTAGGTTAGAGATAAAAATTCCCCATATTTTCTAAACATTCTGTGAATCGTTTTGTTCCTTGATTGTCAACACAATTTTCTCTTACTCTTTAGCATATATCTAAAGTTTCCGTAATATAGTTATTTTAGTAAATATTAGTCATATTTCTAGTAACTACTATATTTAAAACATAAAATTTTAATGTGAGAAAAAATAGCAATAGTGATGAACACGCGAATAATAAACAGATGGAAAAGTAAGAATGAGATAAAAAAATCATCAAAATCTTATTGCAATTAATATAGTGCTTTTTAAGCATAAAAAATGCTCATGTGAGCAGAGTAGTATTTTAAAACATTTTTCCACATTCTGTTCTGCTATATAAGGCAGAATTTTAAAGATCACATTTTGTTGAGAGTCATATTTCAGTTTACTTGGAAGTGTTTTTGTTTTTATAATGTGGAAATCAGATTGTTGTAGCTGGGAGGGGGGAAGGAGATCAGCACATTCATTCAAAGATATAGTACATTTACAGCCAAATTATTCACCGTTACTTTTTGTTTTGTTGAGAATGCCATTTCACTGTCTTACTTAAATGTGAAACCCAAATACTTTTTGTTGTTTGTTTTTCTGTCAAAAGCAAAAATAGTTTCCTGCGACATCTAATCATTTGCTTCTCTTTAACTTTTTCTGGATAGGACCAAACTTTGAATGAATAAAAAACAATACTTTCACTATAAGATTAAAAAAAAGAAAAATCCATTGAGTGTCTTAAAATGGCTGCAGTTTTTACCAAGAGTAATAAAAGTTTTAAAAATAAAACTATGCCTGCCAGACAGTTTCACATTTGGGAACTCAGCTTTGCTTCACATACCCTGGCATGCGAAATAAAGTTTCCACGTTCCCAGAAACTTAATGGTAATTCCACATTGCTGTTTCCCTCTGGGGGTTCACAGAGCTCGGTATCAAATTGCAACCTCTGAGTTCATGTTCATTTAAAAATCTTTCTTCACCTTGAGCTTTATTTTTATTTCTCATTCTATATTACTTTTCATGAACTCAGTAGTTTTCAGGAAATTGAATTCTTTCTATTGCTTTGCTAATTGTGAAAATCTCTGATCTGAATTTCTGTAAGTGAATGTAGTGGCCGAGGATTTGTAGACATCTCAAAGCTCAGGAACTAATAGAACATTGGATCCAAATCAACGGTCTTTCCACCTCATAACATCATGTTCTGATTTTAGTCTTCTGTTTTCATAAGAGCATATTTAAGTATGAAAATATATAAAAGAGAGGTAAATGAACCTGGAACAGTAACTCCTTACAGATTCAGGGCTGAATAACTTCTGTTAAATGTAAGCTTTGTTGTTATTGCTGTTAGTTGCCATGAAATTGGCTCTGATTCATAGTGACTTTAGGTATAACAAAATGAAACATTGCCAGGTCCTATGCCATCTTCATAATCGTTGGTATGTTTGAGTCCATTGTTGAAGCTATTGTGTCAGTCCATCTCACTGAGTGTCCCTCATGTTTTCTAACCCTCTATTTTACCTCATCTTCCAGCACTGTATCAGAGGTAAAGACATAAATTTAATATTTAAAATATTTATTTAGATTTGAGTAACGTAGGCGCAGACAAATATTTTGATCTAAACCATCTGTGTACAGAGATAAACCGTTGGAAAACTGCTTTACAGAATTTCTGATTTCCTAAACATTCCTATCATAGAATTTGTCATTAACAGCCAATAACTGTATATAATGTAATTCTTTATTTTTATGATTGTTGGCATTTTCTAAAAAATTTTATTGTGTTTTTAATGTTTACACATAAAAAAGTTGTATTGTGTTTTATGGTTAAGTTTACATTGCAAATTACATAATCTAATTCTATATAGAGCAATGACAACTATATTAAGTGGAAATATGTCTTTAATAAAGGCTTTTTATGATTATAATGATGATAATGATGAAATGATGAAAAAGTAATTGAATAACCTTGTTTTCTATTTCAGCAATTCAAACTAGTTAATACTGACCTGACGATTTCTAAATAAAACTTTATATACAATCCTGGATACACTTTTACAGAGGATAAATGGATCTTTCCATATACTTCCAGAAATGCGCTATATGTCAAATAATTGGGGTTAAAGGAAATCATGCATTTCTCTGGTGGCCTTCACATATCCAACTAAATAGTAAATGGACAATTAATGAGGCAGAATTCTGTCAACTGGATTCCACTGTAAAAAGAGTCTCTTATAAACTCTAAGAAAAAAAAATTGCAGTAAATATATGATGCAAACATTCATGAAAATTAAACAATAATTTTTTTTTCCAAGCTTAATTTTTCTGGAGAATTTATATTGCAGTAGACTGCATTTGCTCATTTATGCCCTCTTTTATTTATTTATTCCTTGTCATTCTACTCCTCTATCAAGAGAAGCTGTTGTCAATATGCATAGCATTTTTTATAGTCTGCCCTCAAGTATCAAAATCAGTATTAATAAACACAGCGTTAAAATTTTTCAGTTCAGGTAAATAGCATTTGCCTTAACTATTGCAATATGACTCAACATACAGTGTGTTTTTAACTACTAATTTCCTAGGTATACTTTTGATGAACTTTCTGAGTAATGACATTTATGAGCAAAGTTTTTTTTTATTATTTTTGTCATTTTTACATGTAGTTATGTGTTTCCACAGATTTCCATCTGGACTAGAAAAGTGGGCTTAAATGTAGTAAATTCATTATTATGAACAACATGTAGATATAGATACTTTAATTTCTCATTTTAACAGAAAATATCTACCAAATGATAGCTAGATGAAAATGCAGTGGTAGAAGTCAGTCCAAAGTTTCCAAAGGAGAGTCTGAATTTAACCTCTTTCTTATCCTTCCAGTAATCTAAGATGCAAAGCAACTCATGTCCGCTGTACTTAAATCTTCTGGGACACTGCGGGGTGAACCCACAGTGTTTCTCTTGCCCACCTACCATTTGGATTTTTCATTGTTGTGAAGCATTTGCAGATAAATTAAAAAGCTGCATTCTTTTCTCTTTGTAGTAATATCTCTTTGTCCAATTTAAGAAAGATAAAGAAGTATGTATGTTAGTGAATCTTAAGGCCTCTTCTAAATAAAAGAAAAAAATGGAAGTCAAATATTTGCTTCCTCTTTCAGAAAAGGTTAGAAAAAGATATATATATATTTTTTGCCACATGCAGTCATGAGGGGCTATTTCACACTTCAGAGCTTTCTGATACCCCAGTGTCTGTACTATGATGAAAAGTATAAATTCTTAGGCTTAGGCATACACCATTAGAGCCAGCAGAATCATAAAACATATTAAAGCACCAAATTTACTGATTGGTGAAGCAAAAGCTACTGCTACATGGATTACGCCAACCAGCTCACTGTAAGAATTCCCATGTAATTTAGAAAGGATAGAAATACTTCTGACTTGCTGAATTTTATTAGATTTGATTGACATCTGATACCTGCATAGAAGCAGGTAATGCCATATTCCACACCTGGATGAAGGTAGTATACTTTATAATAAGCCTTCCCTCCATATTGAAAAATTGTTTTAAATTAATCAATTCTTCCCTTCCATCACACCTCACATCTCCTATGACACTACCTACAAATTTTATTTAAAGATATGAGAAAGAAAAAAAGATCAGAAAGACTAAGTCAAACAGAGTCATATGTCAATCCTGAAACTCTAAGCATCAAATGAAGAGATAAAGAAATCAGCCAAGCACTGAATGGAATAAGAAACAGACCGAGAACAGAGAACAAGGAGAGATACATGCAGAGGTCCCCTATCAGCTACCACAGCACAAAACCACCATCTTGGACTCCTATCAGAGATCAGCAAACAGGGGATATGAGAAAGTAGCTTCACAGAGCTTCCAGCAGGAGACAGTACAACCAGTAACCAGCGATATAGGCTTTCTATTCCTCACCCTTCTTCACCCCCAGTTAGCCTCCTCTGCTTCCTGCAGCCACAGTCTCTTGGCCAGGAAGCACCAGCTTCACCCCAGTGTCACTTGGATTCCACCCACCTGCACGAGCCGGCTCCCTGAGAGCCTTTTGTTGGCTGCTGGTATTGCTTTTTTCCGCTACTTTAGATATCTTCCTTACCTCTCACCACCTTCCCCTCCTTTTTTCTCAAATACCTGGCTCCGTGTGCCATCTTTGCTTCTTCCTGAAAGGCTGCAAAACATTGCTCGACTGTGAAACTGCTTTGCGGCCTGTGCCACCACGTTGGTGGGACCCCCCCAGGGTTTTTTTGTTTGTTTGTTTGCTCTGATTTGTTCTGTTTAGATTTGTTTGTTTGTTTTCTTTTTTGTTTCTTGGCTTGGGAGCCCCTTCTAGCCAGACAGTACCATGTAGTTTGGAAGCTACTCCCTTACTCTGCGCAGACCCACAGGGACATCACTGAGGGCATTTCTTTTTTCTATTTTTTTAGGTTTTTTCTTTGTTTCTTTGTTTTGTTTTCTTCTCTCTCTTCTTCCCTTTTTGTCTTTCTTAATTTCCAGGTTCTTGATTTATTCATTTTTTTCTTTTATATTTTTCTTTTTCTTTTTCCCCCATTTCTCAGTCTCTCATCTCTCCACTCCAATAGCAAGCTCCCTTAGCCCTCTTTTTTGTTTGTGTGTATGTTTTTGGCTCCTGTTCCTCTCTCCTCTCCCTCATCTTTCCATAATCATCTTAGCTCCACGTATCACATTCTACCCCCTCCTTCCTGCCTAGCTGCACCACGCGCTGAACCTCACACTCCCAAGCAGCACAGGCCTGGCCTACTGCAACCTGCATTGCACATATTCCTGGTCCACACTGTCAGCCCTGGTACATGCCACAAAAAACCCATCCCAGCAACTCCCCTTCAGCTGGACCTAGCCTGCTCCATAATACCTGAGTGACTGACCCTGCCTATTAGAGAAGGAGGTGAAAAGTATTGTGCAAACAGATGAGCAAACAACAAAGAACGCACAGCCCACCTGCCCAGATATAACCAAATAAAACAAAAAAGCAGGATGAAACAAACAAATCTACAATCAATAAATGAGGAAAATAACCACTGAATGCCCCGAAGACAGCAGAAAGTATCAAGACATTTACAAAAACAGGACTGGATGGTTCCAGTAGACATCCAAAATAAAACACCAGATGACTTTCCAGTAGAAGAAAAGGCAGTAGACGTAACTGATAGGGAATTAAAATCTCTAATCATCGGAATTATCCTAGAGTTGAAGCAAAAAGCAGACAAAAATGAGGAAAAAATAGACAAATTCATGGAAAAGGCAGACAAATTCATGGAAAAGGAGACAAAAAATGGAAGAATTCAAAAAAATAATACAGGAACAAAATGCTAAAATAAATTCACAACTAGAAATCATACAAAAACAACAATTAGAAATCCGAAAGATAAACAACAAGATTTCAGAAATGGACAGTGTCATAGAAGGGCTGAGGAGCAGGTTGGAAACGATGGAAGATAGGATCAGTGAAATTGAAGACAAACACTTGGCTACAACTCTGAGGAAAAATCAGAAAAAAGAAAGAAGAAAAATGAAGAGACCCTGAGAGTTATGTGGGATACAATCAAAAACAAAAATCTGTTAGTGATCGGAGTTCCAGAACAGGGGGAGAAGACAGAAAACACAGAGTAGCTTATTAAAGAATTGCTGACAGAAAACTTCCCCAATATCATGAAAGATGAAAAGCTGACCATCCAAAAAGCTCAACCAACCCCCAAAAGAAAATCACCAAGGCATATCATAATCACACTTGCTAAAACCAAAGACATACCAAGAATCCTGAGAGAAACTTGAAAAAAAACAAAAGGTCACGTACAGAGGAGAAACAATAAGACTAAGCTCAGATTATTCAGCAGAAACCATGCAGGCAAGAAGGCAATGGGATTACATATATGAAACCTTGAAAGAAAAAAATTGCCAGCCAAGACTAATATATCCTGGAAACTCATTCAAATATGATGGCGAAATTAGGTCATTTCCAGATAAGCAAAAATTAAGAGACTATGTAAAAACCAAACCAAACTTACAAGAATTATTAAAAAGAGTCCTTCGATCTGAGAACAAACAACATCAGACCACAGGATGAATGTAGAACACAGGATTGTAGTAGCCAGATACCAACCTAGGAAGTGGACTCTTAAGGACTATGCAAAACCAAAATAATTACAACAGGGAACCAGAGAGATTAATTTGTAAATAACAACAGCATCAGAACAATAAAAGAGGGAATAAACGGTGTAGGTATAGAACCTTCTAATGGAGAGGAAGGCAAGGTGATACCAAGTAATAATAGACTGGTTCAAATCTAGGAAGATAAGGGTAAATGTCAAGGTAACCAGAAAGAAAGTTAACAAACCTACTCATCAAAATAAAGAAGAAAAACATAAAGTCTCAGTAAAAACGAAACCTGCAAAAACAAAAGAAATTAAAAAAAATCCACAAACAAAAGGAATTCAGCACAGGATAGTGAGAGGAACAAAGAAAAATGTCAGCACCACAAAAAAAAAAGCACTACAAAATGGAATCCCACTCCTAGGAATATATCCTAGAGAAATAAGAGTTGTCACATGAATAGACATATGCACACCCATATTGATTGCAGTGCTGTCCACAATAGCAAAAAGATGGAAACAACCTAGATGTCCATCAACAGATGAATGGATAAACTATGGTACTTACACACAATGGAGTATTATGCAAAGATAAAGAACAATGATGAATCTGTGAAGCATCTCATAACATGGATGAAACTAGAGGACATTATGCTGAGTGAAATAAATCAATCACAAAAGGACAAATATTGTATGAAACCTCTACTGTAAAAACTCATATAAAAGTTTACACACACAAAATAACAATCTTTGTTGGTTACAAGAGATAGGCGTGGGGAGGGGGAACTAAATAGACAATAGATAAGTGGTAATTTTGGTGAAGTGTAAGACAGTAGACAATACCGGGGAAGCCAGCACAACTTGTACAAGGAAAGGTTATGGACGCACTATAGATACTTCCAAACTCCCTGAAGGACTGAATTGCTGGGCAGAGGGCTGTGGGGACCATGGTCTCAGGGAACATAGCTCAATTGGCATAACACAGTTTATAAAGACAATGTTCTACATTCTACCTTGGTGAGTAGAATCTCAGGTCTTAAAATCCTGTGAGCAGCCATCTAAGATACTCCACTGATCTCACCTCTTTGGGATCAAGTGATAATGAAGAGAATGAATATAAGGAGAAGATTACGCCAAAGGCCTAATGACCACAGCTACCACGGCCTCCACCAGACTGAGTCTAGTACAGCTAGATGGTGCCCGGCTACCATCACTGACTGCTCTGACGGTGATCACAATAGAGGGTCCTGGACAGAGCTGGAAAAGGATGTAGGACAAAATTCGATATCACAAAAAAAAAAAAAAGACCAGATTTATTAGCCTGACAGACTGGAGAAATCCCAAGAGTATGGTCCCTGGATATCCTTTTAATTCAGTGGTGAAGTCACTTCCGAAGTTCATTGTTCAGCCAGGGATTGGAGAGCCTCATAAAAGAAAACAAGATTGATGAGTCACAGCAGTCCAGGGACAAAGACTAGAATGCAGGAGGGGACAGGAGAGCTGGTGGTAAGGAACGCAAGTTTGAGAAGGGACAGTGTTGACATGTTGTGGGGTTGTTAACCATTGTCATAGAGCAATATGTATACTAACTGTTTAATGAGAAACTATTTGTTCTGCAAACTTTCATCTAAGGTACAAAAAAAAAAAAATTATGTGAGATCAAATTGACAACACCAACTCTAAAGGTTTGATGGGAAGCCTAGGGGACAGTGAGTTGAAGGTAATGGTGATGGAATAATGTGGAAAAGGATAGTGAGAATAGCAGCACAACTGGACAATGTAATCGATGTCACTGAATTGTACATGTAGAAACTTTGGAAATGGCGTAACTTTGGCTATGTATATTTTCACCAAAAACAAGGTCCTCCAAGGTCGAGAAGGGAGAGTGTTGACATGTTGTGGGGTTATTAACCAATCTCATAAAACAATATGTGTACTGACTGTTTAATGAGAAACTATTTGTTTTATAAACGTTCATCTAAACTCTGATTAAAAAAATTAAAAAATAATTAAAAATATATAATAAAATGCAATAAAGAATATTGAAATAATTCGTAATGCAGCTACCAGAGGTGCTGACATCTAGGGAGAAAAAATGCTTCTGACTCTTCATCGTATCTTGCTGCTAAGTCACTGCAGAAGTAATCATCTGGATTGGTCAAGTTCTATATATTAGCTGAGTCATCTTTCCTTGAACTTAAAAGCACAGGAATGGCCCCAGTAACCAGGACCTCTTCTTTCAGGTGGTTTTGATTATTTAATGTCTATTTCTCCAGTTCGTATTTCATATTTAATAAGTATTTGTTGAGTGAATGACCAAATGAATTAATTATATCTCGTATATATTCAGAGATCTACTTCCAGAAACATGCAAAATATTATTTATTTAACATATAACAAATGTTTTGTTTATAATTTTCAATGTGTCTAACATTTTTCTAATAGTTTCATAACATTAAAGACTTGATCTTTTTTCTTTTATGTGACTGGCAAATTGTATTCTGAGTTTGAGTATCCAGTACCCTATTTTATACATTTTTTCAAATGCCTTTGTGTCTTTATACATAAATTCTATGATATTTTCTGTGTAATTTTATTTGCACTTTCAGTACATTTTATATAAATGTTTAATAAATATTATATAGATGTATCTAAATATCCATTTTATATAAAACATTCATATTTTACTTTTATATAAGTACTTGTTTAACAATTCAAGCATTATTTGAACAAAAGTAATAGAAAGTAACAACATTTGCCTTTCGTTCCATCTTGCATTTAAGAGGAGTGTAACCATTTAAAAACAGAATTATGTGATAATCCATATACTGAGACTTGAGACTTCCTCTCTCTACTTGTCTTGGCCATCAGAATGCACCCAGACACATTTAGTTCTTACAGACAAGAGACAAAAGAATCTTCCTTGACCCATCTGCAGATTCATAAGTTGAACCCATGCACAGAGAATTTACAAACAGCTTTTTAATGGCCTATTCATAAACATTAGTGAACAATTAGGGATGAGTAATTTGAGGACATCTAACAGCAAAGACAGAGGCCAAAATAAACAATGGGGAAAAGTAAAAAGAAACGTGGAGAATACTGAGACAACTGAGGAAGAAAACAAATTCAAATAATACATTATTAATATACTCAGATAGGTAAGAGAAGATATTGTAAGCCATGAAACAAAACAAGTGTTCAGAGAACTAAAAAGACCTTTTGGGGAAAAATATAACACGTGTTTTTGTATGTGTGTGCAGTCAGAAATTTAAAAACACACACATTCATTTAAAGGGTTAGAAAATAAAGTTTATGAAGTCTCTGAGAAAGTAGGCTGAATAGAAAAATTGATGGAAAATAGTTGATAGAAGTTAAGAAAATTAGAGGACCAATATTTCAGTATCTGAAAACAATATTTTCAAATAGTAAGAAGAGAGAAAAGGAGAGGCGTAAAATATCAAAGAAATCATTCAAGAAAATTTTCTAGACTAGAAGAAAACATTCCCAGGTTCAAAGCAACCATATGGTATCCTGTATCATCTGTACCAATGCATGTTGTTGTTGTTACGTGCCTTCGAGTAGGTTCCCACTCCTAGTGACCCTATCTACGACAGATGGAAACACTGCCCAGTCGTGTACCATCCTCACAGTCGTTACACTTGAGCCCATTGTCGCAATCCATCTCATTGAGGGTCTTTCTCTTTTTTGCTGACCCTCTACTTTACAAAGCATGATGTCCTTCTCCAATGCATGTCGCATTGAAATTCTGGACAACTGAGGTTAGGCAATGAGATGGTCTTGAAAGTTTCCGGAAGACAGAACAAACAGGTTATACAAAAAGGATCAGAAATCAAAATAGCATCAGAGATCTCAATAATAGCAGAGGAGAAGAAAAAAAAAGAGAAAGAAATACCTTAAAAGTTCTGAGGGAAATTATTTCTAAAATATAATTATATATGTAATCAACTATTAATCAGATATAAAGGTAGAATAATGACATCTTTTTTTCAGACATGCATAGCCTCAAAAATTATTTCCATTACCTCCTTCTCAGGAAGTTACTGGTTGATTTCCTCTACCAAAATAAGGGAGTAAACCAAGAAACAAAAAAAGAAAGCTATAAAAAGAATTGAAATAAGTCTCCAGGATGAGGGAGAAAGGTCTTTCCAGTGGGACATCAGAGTCATAAGCCTTGAGAGCAGTCAGTACAGATTGGAGTCTTTTAGCAAGGAATAGGAAATATTTCTCCAAGAGATTAAATCAATAGAATATCTGATGTGTTTGAATGAATTATAGGTAGATTTACACTTATAGTAGAAATTCCCAGATACCTAAACAATGATAATTGTTTTGAAAACCAATATTTCTGTTAGAAAGAAATATCTTTCTGATACATACAAAGGCTAAGCTGTGACAAGCCTTTAAATAGTGATAATATAAACCATGTATATTAAGTAAACTAGTGTAATTATGTTATAAATATATTTTGACAGTGAGGTGAAGAGAGTGTGAACAATGTATGCGTGTGCGTGGGACACGGGGGATAAAAGATATTTAGTCCCTAATGTTCATAGTAGAAAGCCAATAGATATTTCCTAAAATAAAAAAGGCATGGGATTGCAAAGTAAGCATGTTATTTACAGATAAGAAGATAAATGCCAAAATAAATTGGTGAAAAAATGGAATGTGGGCATGGAACTGCTTAGCTCTTAAAAAGCTTTATAGACTTATTTGACTGCTGAAACTATGTTAAAATTAGAAGTTACATTAAGGAAAATAAGAGCTATGCTTCATTATTTGGTATTACTAAATGATATTAACTTATCTCTAAGGTGTTGCCCGTACAGAAAATATTTCCATTTTTTCTTTTTTTTTAAGAATAAGTGAACTTTCCAGAAAATCTTCTGGCCACTGTTTTTAAAAAAACCCATATGTAATTATATTTTTAAATTGGGCATGTTCCTCTTGTGTTTGCAACAAAATTCAGGATATAGTAACAGCTTTGATAACTATGATAATAAAGCCAGCATCTTAATTTAGATTATAGAATCTTACATTTAAAAAGAAACATTTAAAATATTGTAGCCAACCCCCTCATTTTAGAGATTAGGAAACTAACATCCAGAATAATCAGTGACAGAAATTGAACTGTTTTCAGTTCATAAAAATGTGTCAGCAGAGATGAAAAGAAAGAATTGTAATATAGAAGTTATGAAATCAGACTGATCTGGTTTCGAATTCTGTTCATACCCATTACAAGCTAAGTGATGCTGAGCAAATTATTTAATCACTCTTAGCTTCAGTTTTCTTGTTTTCAAAGTGAGAGATGATGACAATAACTGGATTAAATGAGATAATATGCTTAAGATGTATTCTCAGTATAGAATGCTCAATAAATTTCAGATTACCAAAATGGTTGTTCCATTTGCTCCTTGGAAACCCTATGGGACAATTCTACTCTGTCCTATAGGGTCGCTATGAGTTGGAATCGACTGGATGGTAACAGATTTATTTTTCTGGTTTTTTGGTAACCTTGGAAAATGTTCCAGTGGTGAGAAAAATCCTTGCAAGTGATATAATTCAGGCATTTGAAAGATATCAGGAAATAAATCCCATAAAGACAGCAGAGTTAGCTGATTACGTCTAAATTATGTTGATGGCCAACACTTAGAACAAGAAACCGAGAACCAATAACTAAAGGCTCAGGGTGAGAGTCAGAGTGCCTTTTTGGTAGCTGAAAAAGAGGTTCTTATCTCTTGCAGAGAAAGAGCAGGGACAGCTGAGCAGCAAACTGAGGTCTGATAAAGTCAGTCAAAATCTACAATGTTAAGATTAGAGTCTTCAATGGAAGAACTTGGGACCCTGAAATATGAGATGCCCTGAGTATGTTGTTTCTGTAGTCCCTCCAGAAACCTCAGAGCTTGCAGAGGTGCTCCCCATTCCCTAGTAAGAACTAGCATCTCCACTGTGCTAAAGACACTAAAGAAGCCTTTTTTTTTTTTTTTCCTCAAGGAAACAGGTAGGGAGAGGTCTCTAAGGAGCTGTCTTCAACTCCTCTCTTGGATGCTAGACCAATGACTAGGGCTGAATACCAGCATAATCCGTCTGGACTTATGTTGGAGGAAAGAGATTATGTACCAAAGCAGCTGCAAGAAATATCTAGTATGTTCAAAGGTCGGGGACTAGCCTAGCAATTGGACTTTGATCAAGAGGGTCAGAACTGATAAGATAAGCAAGAATTCACTGACTTTGGGGTACTTTCTGGAGATTTGATGCTCTGGCAATGATACTGGGGAATGAGGTAAACTCACTGCTAGGGTGACTTTTGGAAGCAAGAAGAAAGCAATGGACAATAGAGTAGAATAAAGAGGTTGAGGGAAGTAGACATATTGCAATGAACAGATTACGTAAAGTCAGACAAAAATCCTAGAAAATTATGTTGAAAATGAAGGCCCAAAGAACACGAGACATGAGCTGTTGAAAGGAGTACCAGCCTCAGACAAGTACAGAAGTACAGCCTTCTGCAGACCAATACAAAGAGTAAGAAAGGTGGTCAGTCAGAGTTGAGTTCCTTAAAGTTCATGAAGATGATATAAAAAAAAGTCCAGGAAACTGCAATTATCATAAGAAGCGGCAAGTTTGGAAGAATAGACAAAAGGATTGATCCTCAGGGAACTGTGAAAATGGTCCATAGACTATGGTGTTCCAAGAAACTGTGAAAAAAGGCAGACAAAGAGGTTTCTACTTAACATCTATAAATGGAACAGTGCAAGAATTGAAGAGTTTTACACTGAAAATGGTCCCCTGATAAAAATATCGTGATTCTTGGCTAAGGTCCAAATCCTGAGCCAATTTTCAAACCTGGAACCCATTGACTAAACTGGTTCCTGGGTTCCAAATATGAAGGAACTTGCAAGACTGGTACAAATATATATGGTTATGATTCCTCTGATCCTTACCCAAAGGAACATATGACCATTCACTCAGTTAAACTAGTACAAAAGTAATTGTACATTTTAGTCTTTTGCTCACATACACTGAGAAAAGTGAAACCTATGCATTTTCAGGATTATTGGACACAAGGTCTCACTTGGCACTGATACCTGGAGATTCAGAGTGTCATCATGATCCCACTTTTAGAATAAAGTTTATGGGGACCAGGTAGTAAATGAAGTGCTGGCTAAACCCTAGCTCAGAATGAGCTACTCTTTTTTACATACCCTCCTCGTAGTTATTTCTCCATCCCCTGAGTGCATAATTGAAATTGATAGGCGTGGCAGCTGAAATAAATCTGACACTGAATGCTTGGTCTTTGGGGAGGTACTTGGGGAAGGCCAAATGGAAACCTTAGAAAATGACCACCAAGACAGCAAACCAAAAAATAGTATTACATACTGGGGGCATGGCAAAGATTAGTTTCAGGAGTAAAAACAAAAATTTTGGAGGAATCGTCTTCCATATCATATAATTAATTTAATTCAGTCATCTTGTCCTTGCAGAAACTGGATGGATTGTGGAGAATGACGGTAGTCCACTGAAAGCTCAAATAAGTGGTAGCCCCAATCACAGCTGAGGTTATGGGTGTAGAATTGTTGCAAGAACAGGTATATGGTATGCAGCTATTCCAATTAGCCAAGAGTATCATGAACAGTTTGCATTCACTTGAGAGGGCTATGATATTCACTAACAGTGTTGCCTCAGTGCTTTGTGAACTCTTCTACTCTCTGCCATGCTACATTCTGAAGATACCTGTACAGCCTGGATATCACATAGAATATCACACTGATTTATTACAGCAGTGACATTATTCTGATCCCACAGGGCTAGAAAGAGGAAGCTGAAACACTGAAGGCCTTGGTATCACACGTGCACTCTAGAGAGAAGATAAACTCTATGCAACTTCAGAAACCTGATATTCTGTCAATTTTTGGAGAGTCAGGGACTTGTCAATTCTCTACTACAATGGATGAAACACAGCTCTTGGTAGACCTCTTTGAGTTCTTTGAGGCAAAAATTCTAGATCTATGAATACTTCTCTTGCCCATATACTTACTGACACAAAAAGCGTACATATTTGTGCAGGTCCTGGATTACGAAAGGGCTCTACAGCAGGACTAGGCTGTGAGGCAATCTTCCCTGCCACTTGGGCCATATGATTCAGTCACCCTATGGTACTGAGAGTGTCAGTGATAGAAAAATATGCACCATGGTGTAGTTGGAAAGTCACTGTGGGAAACTCACAATATAGCCCTACCTATTCTGGAACAAGGGCCCAGAGATTTTAGAACAGTGCCAGGTCATTCCCAGCAGAGAATTATACGTCTACCTCAAAGCAGTTCTTGGCATATTAAGAGGGTCCTTTAGAAATGGACACCTTATGGTAGGTCACCACGAGGCCATGTATATGGAAGAGTCCCTAAGAGAGGGATTATGTCAGACCTTGCAAGTAATAAAATTGGATTGTTCCAAATAGCAGTTTATCCTAAAATTAAAATTGTATGTTTGAGATTGAGCAGTAACAGTGGGCATAAATATGCAGAATGAGCAGGTAAGTCAGGCTCCAGGTTACCCATCACAGTTGAGCCAGACCCTCTTTCTCAGTTACCACTTATGACCACACTGAAGAAAGGAGCCTGTACCACTAGTGAACAGTGGAGGAAAATGCCCAGGTTTTGATTTATTAATAGGTCAGTTCAATTTGAGGGTGAAAGCTGAAAATGAAAGATAGCTACATGATAGTCAATTCAAGGGTGATTTTGAAAGTTGGTAGAGAGGAAAATATCTTTCCAATGGGCAGAACTGGGATCAGTGCATGTGGTCATACATTTTATGTGAAATAAGAAGTGCTTAAGGGAAGAATATGTGCAGATTTCTGGTAGTGGTCATTGGTTTAGCTGTCTAGTCAGGGGCCTGGAAGGAAAGTTATTGGAAGATCAAAGCCAAAGAGATCTTGGGTTCAGAAATGTGGATGGATATATGAAAATGGACCTGGAACATGGAGATTTTTGTATCACTTTTTAATGTCCGGTAGAAAGAATCTATCATAGAAGAGGCCTCAAACAACCAAACTGACTAATTGAGTTGGCTAGTTGCTTTAGTCAATTTCCATCATTGCACACACCAGAATTGGCACAATGGACGCATGAATGAAGTAGTCATATTTGCAGAGATGGAGGCCACATATGGACCCAAGAGCATGGATTTCCATTTACCAAGATTTGATACACTTGATGTGTTAGAATCTCATACATCATAACATCTGATGAGGGGATTCACTTCACAGCAAATTTGGTACAGGGGTGGGCCCATGATCATATCATCAACTGATTGTATCAGAGATGAAGCACTGAGTCAGAGGCAATACTCTTAAAGGATGAGATACCATCCTTCAGGATTCATCAGATGCATAAAGTCAGATCTCTATTTCTCACTGTTTCCCCAGTAAGAAGACTTGCATGGGTATGGGAAGGTAGGAGTCCTACTTTCCTTTATTTCCAATAATGTTTTTCCATTTCGCAACTCTGGTTTCTGCATTATTAGAGGTGTTTGTTTCCTAATACTGTGTTCTCCTACCAGGCGACACAGTCAGCATTTCATTAAATTGTAAGCTATGGTTGCCACTAGGTAACTTTGAATTCTTTATGTCCAGGGACAAGTAGGTGAGAATACGCGTCATCATACTAGCAGAAGTAATGGCTCTTGATCAACAGGGAACAGTAGGGTTGCTTTTGCACAATGGGGACATGGAAGAATATATATCTGAGGTGATCCACTTGGTCACCTCCTGGTATTCTCATTGAAACTGTGAATAGAAGTATGAAGTAACTCTGTCTTGAGAACTGTATGATTAACAAGAGCTCAGACCCCCAGAAAGTAAGGTTCAGGTCATACCTCCAAGAAAACCATCAAGTCCTGCCAAGGTGATAGCTGAGGAGAGGTAGAAATTAGAATGAATAGTGGAGGAGGGAAAGGATGAGTTAGAGAGCCAGTTGCTGTCCTGAGACTAGCTACAGCAATGGGAGCTGTAGTTTATTCCCCTAACCACCTGTAATAGGTTTCTTTCTTTCCTTTTCTTTTTTTATTTTTTAACCTCAGGAAGAGAAGACATGCCTTTCTGAATCACTATTAATTTGTGCCTAAGTAATGCTTTCTGTGAGATGCTCCCAGTCTATGTCTGAGCACATCAGGCATATCGATGCATTCTCACAAGACACAAGACTCCTTAATTGGGCAACTTTGTCTTGAGGATGCCTCAGCTCCTCATTAGCCCAGCCAAAACTTTTCTAGATACTCACTACAATCTAAGACTCCTCTTTTCCAATTCTCCTTTCCTTCAGAGGGATTAAATCTGCATTTCAGTCTGAATTCCATCTTCTCTGACTATTTTACCTTTTCCTTTTACGGGCATTCTCCCAATAAATCTCTTGCTCTTCTAATACTCTCTTGGCATCTGCTTCTCAGGGGACTTACACTAACACAATCCCATTCCCTAAAACAGCTACTTATGCATGTTTAATTCCAGGGTATCTTCAGGATTTAATTTAAGCTTTTCCTACTCTGGATTACACAAACCTGACCTATGGAAGAGCTAGCTAGTATTTCACAATTTTGTTATAACTGCAATTTGCATATGGATGGAATCACATTCTCCTAAGAATATTCAGGGACTGACCTACAAATTATTTTCAGTGGCTTGGATACATTTATTTGTTATAATATTAAGTAAAGTCATGACACCCCTTGCTCAAAACTCTCCAGTGGGCTCTGATTCTTTGAATAAATCCCAAGCATTTACTCCCTACATGGCTTCTGCCTACTCTCCCAGACTCACTCCTTACATTCCATTTTCAACCAGAATAACCTTCTTGCTGGTTCTCAAGAACACATGAAGCAGTCTCTCTCTCAGTCTTTGGCTTTGCACTTTGAAGAGCTCTTTGCTAGAGATGCACATGCCTTACACCCTCACCAAGTGTCTATCTGTAGTGAAATGCCACCTCTGCAGATGTCTGAGTCCCCTATCTGAAATTGCATCCTCATCACTTTCTATCCACTTACCTTGCTTTATCTTTTTTCAAAACGTTGATCACCCATCACATATTATGTATTTCTTTACTGTTTATCTCCCCTGTTAGTATGTCACACTCATTAGAAGTATTTTCACTGTTATTTTTTTCTTTCTCCACTGTGTCTCCAGTACATAGAAACGACTTGATACATAGAATGTTCTCAATAAATATTAGTTGAACACTTAATAACTTTAGAGATAGGATAATGCATTGGTGTGTTTTAATGAGGTATAATCTTTACAAAACAAAATGTACGTATGTTAAGAGTAAAGTGTGATGAGTTTGACAAATCGATGCAGTCGTGTAACCACTAAAACAATAAAGATACACATCTCTATAACCCCCAAAACTTCACTTTTGTCTTTTTGCCCTCATGGAACCCCCACCCCACCCTGGTTCCAGGCAACCACTGTTCTGCTCTCTCTTAAAGTATTTGAAGAAAATAAATTGTGGTTCAGGAATTTGTCAATTTAAACATATGAAGTATTTGTGTTAATAAAACTAAATATGCTTTACCCAGTGTATGAGATAACTAGTATGGAGTGTAATATTCTGAGAGATTCTAGGAAAATCTGGGGTAAATTTCAGGGACAGGTTTGGGGAGGGTGAAGCCAAATCAACAGGTTTGCCTTTGAAGACTAAAGTTAAGGAAGCGAGTTTTGAGTCTTTTGCCCATACCATGTGACACATTCATTCTGGAGAAGGCATAAGCATAATGCCTCCTCCGTAGGAGAAATGAAAAATAAGAAAATCAGATCTATGCAATTCTTAAACTATATTGTTGGATCCTGTGGAATTTTGATTCTCTCAAGTACTTGTGATTCTAAATTCAGAAGCTCAAGGTCGAGTAAGAATCTGTTTAAATTACTCAGTGTGGGCATTCTCAAAGCATAAAAACAACTAGTATATTGAACCCTTTCCAAGATTAAATTATGCTTCAGGAGAGCATTTACATTTTTATGACTACTTATTTTTCTTTTAAATTTCATATCACATCTTAAAATACTGAGAAATCTGCCGCAAAGTGAAATGCTATAGACACACAAGCTTTCTAGTTTTTAAGATTTTGCTCCAAATATATTTGATTTGCATAGTAAATTTGAAAGAGTGATAGCCTTGGTTAATAAGTTAATCATGAATAAGGTGAAGGTAAAAATAAAGATGGCAGGGAAAAGTAAGATATGCAACTAAAGATAGGTCAATATGGTTTCAAGGTCTCCATTATTTTTAGTTTACTAACCTCATATCTTAGTAATGGTATAGTGACGATGCATGGATAATAGCTGTCAAAATCAACCACTTAGAAAATACCTGTTAATCCGACAATATACAAGCAAAAAGCAAACATAAATTTATTGCACAATCTATATGCTCTAAATATTCTGAAGTAAAAGAATTTCCCAAAGGAGATAACACCTCCTTAAGCTTTCACTTGGGATCTATTGTTGTGTTAGAGCTCTATTTATAACTTTAAATACTAACATGGTGCTGCTTACTTCAATTTCCCTCAGAAAACCATAGTTACCAGTCATTTTGGTTTGCACACTACTCAGAATCATATGTTTACACATTACGCAGAATGTAGCATAGCTAAATTTTCTATTAATTTTGTACAGTCAATATTTTACTTGAGTTGCATTCTTTGTTATTGTTGGTGTTGTTCCACTTGTCTCTTTAAAGTACTGCAATGTTACGGCTATTTGAGACTCAAGTAGTTTATTGATATTACTTTGAAAATGTAGATGACTCTCCTTTAGCCATGTGTAAATGAATTACATTTTCTAAAGCTTAAGTTTATGTATAAAAGGGAACAACCAAGAATTTAGAGCAGACATTTCTTTACCAGAAAGTACTACTCTGGAATTTTATTAAGATAATTATGAAGGATAGCTGTCATAAGTAGTCAGTCACAGAGATTGTAGATGTTATAGTTTATTGAGGATTGAGTATCCAAAATTATATAACTTTCAACTTGCAAAGAAAGGGAAACTTAGTAAGCCCATCACATTTGGAGAGCTTTCTCTATGTCAAAAGCTATTGCTCTTGAACAATTTCAAATATTTCAATTTGGATTTAAAAATACATAACTTTAAGTGTATTAGAACTTTTCAGCTGTATTTGATGGTATCCTCTCTGTCCGTGTGTGTGGGTGTCTGTGTGTGGTGTGTGTGTAGGAAGAAAAAATAATAAGCCCAATTTTATCCTCCTCTTTATAGAAAAAGACAGGTGTCATAAACCACTGCACGCTTGAATTTCTTCAGCTGTGCAATCTTGAAGAAAGAAAATACTGGAGTGTAGTGGCATTTATATTGCCACCAAATTCTTTAATTACTACATTTCTTCATGAAGCTGAGTATCTTTTTATAAGCTGCCACCACATAGTGAAATCTCAGTAATCCAAAGATTAGATTTTCCTCAATATGCTTAATATGAGAATTTCTTTATGCATCTGTTAGACCTGCATCTTTTTATGCTTTAATTTTTTTGTTAATTTGATTTTTTTTAGAAATTAGGAAAATCAGGAGTATTATTTTTAGACTATCCGAGTGTACATATCTACAGGATTCTATATACTTACCATGTTTTCTGTATAACCAGTAGGGAAAACTACACATTCTTTAAGCATTTTTATTCTCATTGTGCATCTTTTCATACATCCTGATTTACATGATAGTGACAGACTGAGAAAAGCAGATATTTTCTCAAATGATAGTATTTGCTATTAGGTATCTAGTATAAAGGTACCTAATGCAAAATACTTGAGCTTTCTTGCGTATCTTAGACTGCAGTAATTTCTATAAGTATTGTTGTTTTAAGGATTAGTATTAAACTTTGATTCATGAAACCATTATATATGAAATATCACTAAGACGTTTTGTGCCTGTGTAGGTTTTTGTTTCTATACAGGAGATATTTGATTTCGTTCTTCAATTTTAAGGGAAGACATTGAACTATTGTAGTAACCTAACTGGTCCACTAATAGTCTAGCTCCCTTTTAAGCTTTAAAATCTACCACGTCTTAATTAAACTTCCCCAAGTGTAGATTCAAAGCTTACAATGGCATTTTAATACATCCTATTTTAAGGATAAAATTCTTAGCATGACATTCAAGAATCTAGATGAAATAGCCTCAGCTTACATTTCCGCAGCCTCATTTGTTATTATTCGCTAAGCGATTTATGTGATAGCAAGTGAGATCCATGAATTCTCCACGTTTCTAATGCCCTTAAAATCTAACCAGAATCTTAGACCTCTGTGTTTCTCCTGCACTGTTGTTGTTCTTGTGTGGCATCAAGTTGATTCCCACTCATAGTGACCCTATAGGAGAGTAGAACTGCCCCATAGGGTTTCCTAAGCCTTAACTATTTACAGGAGCAGATCTCCAGGTCTTTTCTCCCATGGAGACCCTTGGTGGGTTCGAACCTCCAACTTTTTGGTTAGCAGATGAGCACTTAACAATTGCGCCATCAGGGCTCCTTTCTCCTACAATACCTACTACAACACTGAGTATATAATAAGAGCATAAATGTTGTAGATTTAAGGTAGAGCATTATCTTTTCCATTGTATGCAATTAATTAACTACTTTTATGCAAATGTAGGCAACTTATTTGAATATAGATACTTTGAGTCCAAATCACATTCCTAGATAGTTTGCCTTCTGCTTGAAGAACACTAGGTTGGGAGATGGAGAGTTCCAGTTCTTCTGTAGGGAAAAATGTGTGATTTCAGCAGGTGTTCCCAGAGCAATAATTAAATGCAATTGAAACAGAACTCACCACTATAATCATATATTTTTATGGGTAGAATTGCATTTTGTGACCTGCCTGGAAAAATAAAGCACAGTCCATAATATTATTTCCATAGAAAAAAGGATTTGTGTTTCAAATTGCTGGCTTAAAATAAGATTTTGGGTCAAAACTTCTTTATAGGATGAGTACTGGCTATATATTCAATAGTACCTACACTCGAACCTCTAACCTTTCCGTGAGCATGTTAACCATTTGCACCCAGGATCATACTTTGACTTGGAGATGGTTCATGCAGTATTTTTTCTAGGATCAACATGACAGAGACAACAGGAAAGAGTGTTCACATGCTAACTGAGAAGAGGGGAGAGCTCAGGTTTTTTGTAGTAGTCTGACAACTCTTCGTGAAATCTTATATATAGTTTAATGATGGTTCATCTCCTTTCCACATTAGTAATGTATCATACCATTCCTCACAAAGATAAATTCTTATTCATTTGTTTATTCACCATACATTTGCTGAGTCCCTGCTTGCCAGGCACCGGGAAGGAAGAAAAGAGTAAGATGTTCTCTTCATGAAAGAACTTCTACAACAATAAGATAGGCAAACAAACATGGAAACAAATATATGACAATTCAATACAGTAAATTCAATAATAAAAAGCATGTTGAAGGTATAGAAGTATCATAGATATGGGAGTGATTAACTTTAGATATGGATGTAGGGATTTCTAGCTATTCATGCTGGGCTGATTAGGAGTTCTCCAAGGAGACACAGTGAGTGAGTGTGTGCATGTGCGTGCGCATGCAAGAGAGATAAAGAGAGAGATAAACTATTTCTAGCAGAAGACATATCATATATGTCAAGCAATGGAGACATATGGTATCATGGGCTAACTATCTTGTTTATGTGTTCATATAAAACATAAGGTATGTTTGAAAGAGATGAAGCAGAGATTTAGACAGAGTTTTGTAAGCTAGATAAGGAGTTTGGGCTTTACAGTGTAAGCAATAGGAGCTGTAATGCATTTTAAAGCAGACAAAACATACTAAAGTTTGTTTTAGAAAAATCAATTTGGTGGCAATGAGAAGAATAGAATTAGAAAGAGACAGCAAGGCTAGAAGCAGGAGGTACAAACTCATCTGCAAAAGAGTTTATGAGAGACTGAGTTCATAGAATGAAAAGAAGAATGGACAGGTATGATAAACAGCAAGGAAGAGGCACTAACAGTCTTTATGATAAATTTGATGTGGAGGGAGTTAATGGGAAATGATCTATCATCGTTCTTAAATTTTTGTTTTGGGAGGTACAAAAAGACCAAAAAGAATATGCAAGAAGAATAGATTCTGGGAAAATATGATTTGCTAAATTAAAAAAGGATGCATTTGTGGTTTTTCTGGAAAATCCAGGTAAGGATATTTAGTAAGTTATTGAACATACACCTATTTAGTTCCATCAAATTTAGTTAAGAGTAGCCTGCACTAGAAAAATAGATTCAGAAACTATTGTTCACAAAGTCGGATTAAAATCATAAGAGTTTATTATGTTCAGAAAAAAAATGATAAAAAATTAGTTATCAAACACATTAGCATTCAATAGAAATGCAAAGATAGATGATCAAATATATATCACTAAAAAGGAATAAGCAGAGAGATAGAAGAAGAATCAAGAGGGCACAGTGCCATCAGTGCCACGACACTTGTTTGAGTTCAGAATAACGGGGAAAAAAAAGAGTGTTAAACTCTTCTGAAAGGTCAAGTGAAATTAGGAAATAGAAATGTCCACTCAAGTTAGTAATTAGATCATTGTTTAGCTTTGCCCGTAGAGTTTCACTGAAGAAGCTGAAGTAGATGTTAGGTGGCCATAACCTTGAACAGTGAATGGACGTGCAAACTATTTTTTCAAGATGTTTAAGTGAGATGGAAAAAAAAAAAAGACATTGGTAGTTAAAGCAAAGTCATTTTATGGGCTAGAAAGTTGAATATGTTATTGCCTAATAGGAAGAAACTGGTAGAGAGATAGTGATTCTGACAGAGGAAAAAGATAGGTGGAATACATTTCTTGAGATAGGAATTGGATTATTACATAGCACATAAGACTTAGCCTTGAAAAACAAGAGATCAGAAGAGGAAGGTATTGTATAGATGCAGATTTAAGAATAAGCTGGGATTGTTTTGATGACATTCTAATGACAAAAAATGTTTGACAAAAAAAAAATTCTCTGAAGAGTATGGGATTTGATGTTCACCAGAGAAGACTGATAAGCAGTACTATGATTTCAACTAAGCTAGGAAATCATGAATTTTTATTTCAATCATATTTTTAAATCAAATTATTGTTTTCTTTGTCTCTCAGCTTGTCCAATGTAAGATTATGAATGACAGGTAGTAGGATCAATACAGTGCTGATGGATTGAATGCTAAATTCAGCAAATTAACATTATAAGATATATATGTAATACACATACTATGTGTGTATATTGTCTTTCACATAGACATACAAATGCACACATTTATATATTCAACTATTTAGTCACCAGAACTTAGGTGAATCCTTAATACTCAATAATACATACAAAAGAATTTAAAGAGAATGTTTGTGTATATTTGCTAGCATATGTTTAACAAAGAGCAGAGTAGGAAGAAAAACAAGTCTTTGGATCACTGGTCCAGGGCTAGTTTAACTCTGCTGCTTTTGCTCTCACCAAGCTGCCTATTAAATTTATTTCTTGCTGCTAGTGGGGTATGGTTAATGGATGTTAACCAAAGAATACTTAAAAAAAAAAAAAGGATGCTCTAATAAGCCATAGAATTGAAAAGGCTCATTATGCAACCCAGCACTAGTGTGTTCATTATTCATTTCGATCCTCTTCTTTACTTTTTTGAGAGAATTCCCTAAGACTTCTTTTAAAATCTGACCTTTGACACTATAAGCACCGAAATGTCTCATTTATTTCCCCAGTTTTTGATCAATAAAGCCACAGAAGTTCTACAAAATTATAATAAGATTGCTTACCTTAACGAGTCTACTATGCATTTTTGTTATTTAACTAAATCAGAATTTCTGGATCATTTACTTTAAATTATCATACCAAACTTATAATAAATATTCTGTTCGGGTACTTCCTACAGAGAAAGAGAATGAAGATCATAGAAGCGCATACATAACATGACTTTGATCCAAACCAAGCACATTTGCAATGATAAGTAAAGTGATTGAATGGCTTTGCTAACAAATATTAATATTAAAAAAGTTAAATTTTGTCAAGGGAAGGAGGTATCTAGGTTAATCTTGTTAATTAGAAATAATACAAAGCCTAGAACTGAATTTGCAAAGTTAACACTTTACACTCAAAATATCTGTATAAGCATAACCTTAAAACCACATATATTAAACATATCCAACTATGTATCAACAAAAATATTACAATAATGTTGCATTTTCCAAGCCAAGAGTATCTTCTTATTGTAACAATCTCGATACATTTTCAGATTTTAAAAGTCCCTAGAGCAGGACTTAGAAAACCAGAGAAGCAAAGAAGAGAGGAAAGGAGGAAGGAACATTTTATCACTCCCTCCCTTCTTTCCTTCTCTTTCGTCCCTTCTCTCTTTCCCTCTCCTTTCTTTCCTTCTTTCCTTGCTTCTCTCCTAAAATTTCCAATCCATTATAAACTACTATTTTCATGAAATAATGTGTTCACTACCAATCTCCACCAACATCCATCAAATCTCTTTATTTGACCCACAAGGCCTTCATCCTCCCTGTTATAAATTGAAGTGTGTCCCCTCCAAATATGGGTTGTAAATCCTAAACCCCTATGTCTGTGGATGTGATCTTATTTGGGAATAGGACTTTCTTTGCTAAGTTAATGAATGTAGGGTGTGTTTTAAGCCAATCACCTTTGAGATATATAAAAGCAGATTGGGTACAGAGAAGGAAGCACAAATGGAGTGAAAGATACACACCATAAGACAACTGCAAGGAACAGAGGAGCACCAGCTAACAAGAGTCAAGTATCTTCCCCCAGGCCCCATAGAAAGAGAATGTCTTCCTCTAGACCCAACACCCTGAATTCAGACTTTAGCCTTGTAAACTATGAGAAAATAAATTTCTGCCCATTAAAGCCACCCACTTGTGGTACTTCTGTTATAGCATCACTAAGGAACTAAGAAATCCCCTCTTCCAAAAAGCCATGTCTCAGTAATTACACTACCCTTGTCACCAAAACTGTTAAGAATAGCAACTCTACTTGCAAGCTAACGCTAGTCTGTCAGAGTTTTATGGATGCTGGTAGAAGACGAGACACTTGGGTTAAAGACAAAGGACTTTATTACTCACAACACAGTAAGCAGCAGAGGAGCAGATTTACCTCAGATTCCCTTGTCCCATGTACCACAGGGACAACACAGATGAGACCAGTTGGATTGCATTACAGGAGAGGAACCTTGAGTTTAGGGAATCTGGATCTTTTATAATGGGGAATAAGCCTGCCTGCTGTTACTCCTGAGGGAGTCATTATTTATATTATGCCTGCTTTTGCTCTAGAGGGAGATACTATCTTTAACTTCCAAGGTTTTATGCTATACCAACCAGTTGCCATCAAGTTGACTCTGACTCATGGCAATCTCATATGTGTCAGAGTAGAACAGTGCCCCTTAGGATTTTCAAAGGCTGATTTTCAGAAGTAGAATGCTAGGCCTTTATTCTGAGATTCCTCTGAGTGGACTGGAACCTTTAAACTTTCACCAAGCTCATAAACCATTTGTACAATCCAAGGACTCCCTTTCTATACAAACATCCCTAAAAAGACATGACAGATCAAAGGCAGTGTTTCTGTTCAAAAAATGCAAACAAATGCAAGAGACCCATATAGAATTGTCTACCAACAGTGGGTTTTGTATTTTTGTCATTCTATATTCACCTAACTTCACATAACGTTCCACATGCTTTAACTTCCAAGAGTAAGGGTCTTACTATCTTAGGCTGGGTTCTCTAGAGAAGCAAAACTAGTGAAGCATATATGTGTATATGTGTATGTATACTTATATGTATACATATACACATACATAAAAACCAAAAAAAGCTAAACCCATTGCCATTGAGTAGATTACCACTCATAATGACTCTATAGGACAGAGTAGAACTGCCTTATAGGGTTTCCAAGGAGTCGCTGGTGAATTCAAACTGCCGACTTTTTGGTTAGCAGCAGAACTCTCAACCACCATGCCACCAGTGCTCCTATACATACATATATATATATTTATTTATTTAAACTTGCTCTTGAAGTTTGAGAAGCTAAAAGGAACAGAAGAAATGAAGAAGTAAAAGAGCTGAATAAAAGATTTTAAAGGGCAGCTTGAGAAGACAAGTGAAGTATTATAATGAAATGTGCAAAGACCTGGAGTTAGAAAACCAAAAGAGAAGAACATGCTTGGCATTTCTCAAGCTGAAAGAACTGAAGAAAAAAATTGAAGCCTCATATTACAATATTAAAAGGTTCTGTGGGTAAAATATTAAACAACATAGGAAGCATCAAAAGAAGATGGAAGGAATACACGGAGTCAATCTACCAAAAAGAGTTGGTTGTTCAACCATTTCCGTAGGTCGCATATGATCAAGAACTGGCAGTAATGAAGGAAGACGTCCAAGCTGCACTGAAGGGAATGGCGAAAAAGAAGCCTCCATGAATTGACAGAATGCCAACTGAGATGTTTCAACAAACAGATGTAGCACTGGAGGTACTCACTCATCTGCATCAAGAAATTTGAAAGGGAGCTTCTTGGCCAACCGACAGGAAGAGATTCCCTATTTGTGCCCATTCCAAAGAAAGGTGATCAAATAGAATGCAGAAATTATGAAACAATATCATTAATATCACACACAAGTAAAATTTTGCTGAAGATCATGTAAAAACAGTTATAGCAGTACATAAACAGGGAATTGCCAGATTAAGCCAGATTCAGAAGAGGATGTGGAATGAGGGATATCATTGCTGACATCAGATGGATCTTGGATGAAAGAAGAGAATACAAGAAAGATGTTTACCTATGTTTTATTGACTATGCAAAAGCAGTCCACTGTGTGGATAATAACAAATTATGGATAGTACTGTAAATAATGGGAATTCTAGAACACTTCATTGTGCTCATGTGGAACCTGTATGTAGACCAAGAGACAGTCGCTGGAAAAGAACAAGGGCATACTGAGTAATATAATTTCAGGAAAGGTGTGCATCAGAGTAGCATCCTTTCACCATACCTATTCAATCTGTATGCTGAGCAAATAATTTGAGAAGCTGGACTATATGAAGAAGAACACAGCATCAGGTTTGGAGGAAGACTCATTAACAATCTGAGATATGCAGATGACACAAACTTGCTTGCTGAAAGTGAAGAGGACTTGAGGCACTTATTGAAGAAGATCAAAGACTATAGCCTTCAGTATGGATTGTATCTCAACATAAAGAAAACAAAATTCCTCACAACTGGACCAATAAGCAACATCATGATAAATAGATAAAAGACTGAAGTTGTCAAGGATTTCATTTTACTTGGATCCACAATCAAGAACCATGGAAGCAGCAGTCAAGAAATCAAATGATGCATTGCGTTGGGTAAATCTGCTGTAGAAGACCTCTTTAAAGTGTTAAAAAGCAGAGATGTTACCTTGAGGACTAAGGTGCACCTGACCTAAGCCATGGTATTTTCAATCACCTTATTTGCATGTGAAAGCTGTACAATGAATAAGGAAGACCAAAGAATTGATGCCTTTGAATTATGTTGTTGGCAATGAATTTTGAATATATCATGGACTGCCAGAAGAACAAACAAATCCATCTTGGAAGGAGTACAGCCACAATGTTCTTTAAAAGCAAGGAAGGTGAGACTTCGTCTCATGTACTTTGGACATGTTATCAGGAGGTATCAGTCCCTGGAGAAGGACATCATGCTTGGTAAGGTAGATCTTTAGAGAAAAAGAGGAAGACTCTCAATGAGATGGATTGACAGTGGCTGCAACAATGGACTTAAGTATAACAAGGATTGTGAGGATGGTGAAGGGCCAGGTAGCGTTTCGTTCTGTTGTACATAGGGTCACTATGAGTTGGAACCAACTTGATGGCAGCTAACAACAACAACAATATATATGCAACGAGAGAGAGAGAGATTTATCTCTAGGAAATGGCTCACGTGGTTGTAGAGGCTGGCAAGTCCCAGAGTCCATGGTTCAGGCATAGGCTGGAGGCTTCTTCTAACTCACCTGGTTGTAGGGGCTGATGAACGCACAATCAGCAGGTCAGACAGCAGGTTACTGGTTCACAGGGCCACAGAAGCTGGTGAATCCCAAAGTTGTTGATCAAATAACAGGCTGCTGGCTCACAGGGCTAAAGAGCTGGCAAATCTCAAAGCTGACAGGTCAGACAACAAGCTTCTGGCTCAAGTCCCAAGAACCTCAGGTGATTAAGAGCCAGAAACAGGATTCAGAGCAAGAAAGCGAGCTTTGCCAGAAAGTATATATATATATATACAGGGCACAAGCTATACCCTCAGGAAGTCTCCCCCAACAACTGACTGGCTGACTACGTCTGATCACATCATGGAGATGACTATATTGTATCACAAAATGGAGGACAATCCCACAATACCAAGAAACATGGTCTAGCCAAGTTGACACATAAGATTAACTATCCCACTTACTATTACATATCTTTTATGCTGTCAGTGGATACATCTATTTATAAAATCTAGGGCACCTTGGACACTCTTAGACAACGGCCAATCCTGTTTGCTTGACTCTATCCTACGGAGAATGTGGATGGTGTTTGTGCATTTGGGTGTAAGTTTTGTTTTGTTTTTGGTAAAGAGTTGACATACTCAGCCTATTTCTTTATGCAAGAATGGATCATTCAATATGAGATCCTCATATGTTCCAATCCAATCTACATGTCTAGGTTTCAGTTTTAACCTTTTATTTTATGTGTATATTTAGACCTACCTCATTTTCCTTTCCCTAATCGTATGTCTGGCTTTTTCTGCTACCAAAAAAGCCCTAGTTATGAGAATTTAGTGGAGATGTGTATTTAATTGTATGGTGTTTACTTTTTCTATTGCTTCATCTTGTCACATCACCCTTTATGTTTAACTATATTATTAATATGTTTTTATTAGTTTCTGAGCAGCAGAAATAATGGCTCCTTAATTTTTTTGTTACATTGGCTAGTAGAGCACCCGGTATATTAAGACGATAAATAAGCATTGTTCGGTTATTCAATTATGTTGCAGTGCTTTGTAACATTCAGAGAAAGTAGAGAAACTTGAAAGAAAAAAATTCATCTATTAAGGTGATACAATTCTCATCTATTTAAAAGAAAGTACCTTTGTGTTTGTCTTATCCACTGAAGCACTACACATCCCAAGCCATTTTAGGGCTCTGTGATGACATAAACTAAACACTTGAGATGTTTTAACCTTTCATTAGAATTGAGATACCATGGATCACAGAAATTTCCAAATACAGTCATAACTTACACAACATCCATTCAGGCAACGTCAACCACATATACGTGTGTGGTCCCATAAGGTTATGATAGAGTTCAGAAATCTTGATCAGAGAATGAATGGGATATAGTGAACACAACAGCTTCCCTCGTGCAACATGTGTATCTCATATCTGTTGTACACAAAGGGATAGTGCTGTCAGGTATAATACATCTATAAGCTAGAACACATATGTCTTGATGGTAATAATAAATGCCTATGTTACTGGCTTATTATGTACTGTACTGTACTTTTTATCTAAATAATTTACTGTATAACAGTGTTTGCTTTAACTGGTAGGCAGCAGCATCCAATCTCAAGTATCGAGAGCCTCTTGAGAGTTGTTGTGTTCTCTCTCTAATTTTCTTTCAAAAATATTACTGTGAAGTACATCATGGCTCCCAAACACAGCAAAATCAGTGCTTTTGATAGCAGCAGCAAGAGGCAAAGAAGAAGTATTGATTTGGAAGTCAAACAAAAGGTTATTAAACAACACGAAGATGGAATGCTATTTAGGTATGTCCCAGTTGACGACCACGACACTGTTTAAAAACAAAGACAAAATACTCCAAGCTATTAAAAGATAGGCTCACTGAAAACTACAAGACTAACAAATATGCGAGAGGGATCTATATCAGATGGGGAGAAATCGCTAATGACATGGATTCAGAACCAAACACAAAATCGAATCCCTCTCAGCAAGTTAATGATCACTGCTGAGGCATGAAGCTTGTCCAAGATGCTTAAAGAAATAGTAGAACCAGACTATGATATGGTGTTCAGACAACGTCCAGATCACTTAATGTCCTTTTTCACAGAATGTATTGTGTATGCTGAGCAACACATGATTGTAAACATCTCACGATGAAGATTAGTTTGTCAAAGCAAGAGTGCAAATGAGACTAGCGAGAGAAGACACAGAATAATAAGAAATTATTTTTTCTTTCAAACTGAGCGATACTATTACTTTCACTCTGCAAAAATAATACATATTTCTTTCCTAAAATTGTATTAATTATCTGTATAAGTCATGAAAAAAGTACATGTTTATTTAAACTAGAAAATCAATGCAAAGTAATGAAGTCACTCCCGAGGTTCACCCTTCAGCCAAAGAGCAGACAGCCCCATAAAAACAAAATGAGACTAATGGGGCACAACAGTTCAGAGACAAGGACTAGAAGGCAGGAGGGGACAGGAAAGCTGGTAATAGGGAACGCAAGGTTGAGAAGGGACAGTGTCAACATGTTGTGGGGTTGTTAACCATTGTCATAAAACAATATGTGTACTAACTTTTTAATGAGAAACTATTTGTTCTGTAAATCGTCATCTAAAGTAAAATAAAAAGATTTTTTTTTCAAATGTTTCACAATTAAGAGATGGAACTGTGATTCAAACATCAGTAAACTAAATCCAATGCCCATGCATTAACCACTGTTTTGTATGGGTTGAGAAGAAATGTGTGGTTAAGAATGTGAAATGCAGCTAAGAAGAGTATTTGAGCGAGATAAACTCTAACTAGGGTCCGTATAACCCACTGCATTCAAGTAGATTCTGACTTATAGCAACCCTATAGGACAGAATAGAGCTGCATCATAGGGTTTCCAAGGCTGTAAATCTTCATGGAAGCACACTGCCACATATTTCCCCTACAGAGTGGGCTGGTGGGTTCGAACCTCAGACCTGTCATTTTGGAGCCGCACGCTTAACCACTGCTCCACCAGGCCTCCTTAGGGTTCATAAGTTTTAGTAAAAATTTAGTATTTGAAATTTGCAGAGGCTGTTTACTTCCATGGAGTGATGGAAACTGACACCAAGTTGTACTTCTACCGAGGATTAAGAAGCAAACAGGTTTTGAGGAAATCTATTCTATAGCAAAGTTTGGCTGAGAACAAGGAGAAACTCCTGGGATAGGAAAGACATGAGTTTTTAATGTTGTTAGGAAAGAGCTAAAGGAGATTTTGAGGTTTCAAGAATGATAGGGTTGTTCCATTGAGTCAAGGCATCATGAAGACAAAAGGGATGGTAAAGGAATGGGGAGTAACAAGGAACAGATTTATCTTAGTTTGGAAGAGGAAAAAATAAGCAGGTTGGCACTGTGATTAAGTTTGGAGTTAAACAGACCTAATTTAAACTCTCATTAGCATCAGCTCCCTCAATGTAAAATAAAAAATGTAATAGCTACTTTTTTAGGATGAACTTGACGCCATTTCTCTTCAATTTGTCTTTCCTAGCATAGTAGACCATATGATTGACCGATTCAAAATGGCCAGTACCAGTCCATTTCAGCTCACTAATATCTAGGATATTGATCTTTATGCGTTTCATTTTATTTTTTACAACTTCTAACTTTCTAGATTCATACTGTGTACATTCCACATTCCAATTATTAATGAATGTTTGCAGCTGTTTCTCCTCATTTTGAGTCGTGCAACATCAGCAAATGAAGATTCTGAAAGCTTGACTCCTTCTACATCAAGATACACTTTACTTTGAGGAGGCTGCTGTTCCCCAGTGGTATTTTGAGTGCCTTCCAACCTGAGAGGTTTATGTTCCAGCACCATATCAGACAATGTTCTGCTGCTATTCACAAGGTTTTCACTGGCTACTTTTTTCAGAAGGAGACTGCCAGGTCCTTCTTCCTTCTCTGTCTTATTATGGAAGCTCAGCTGAAACCTGTCTACCATGGGCGCCCCTACTGGTATTTGAAATACCAGTGGCATAGCTTCCAGCATCACAGCAACACGCAAGCCACCACAGTACTACAAACTGACAGATGAGTGGTCAGTGATGGGATACTATCTACACACCTACAAGGTAGACCAGTTAGTAAGACTATTATTCAAATTTATGCACCAACCACTAGGGCTGAAGATGGAAAAACTGATGATTTTTACCAACTTGTGCAGTATGAAACTGAACAAACATGTAATCAAGATACACTGATAATTACTGGTGATTGGTATGCAAAGTTGGAAACAAAAAAGATGATGGGTAGTTGGAAAATACAGCCTTGGTGTTAGAAATGACCACAGAGATTGCATGATAGAATTTTGCAAGACCAATGACTTCTTAATTGCAAATACATTTTTCAGCAACATAAAAGGTAACTAGACACGTGGACCTCACCAGATGGAATACATAGAGGTGAAATCGACTACCTCTGTGGAAAGATACAATGGAATGGAGAAGCTCAATATCATCATTCAGAACAAGGCCAGGGGCCGACTGCAGAACAGGCCATCAATTGCTCATATGCAAGTTCAAGCTGAAGCTTAAGAAAATTAAAACAATTCTGAGAGAGCCAAAGAATGATCTTGAGTAAATCCCACCTGAATTTAGAGACCACCTCAAGAATAGATTTAGCACATAACAAATTAACGACTGAAGACCAGATGACTTGTGGGGTGACATCAAGGATGTCATACATGAGTGTCTTAGTTATCTAGAGCTGCTGTAACAGAAGTACCACAAGTGGACTGTTTAACAAAGTTAAATTTATTCTCTCACGGTCTAGGAAGCTAGAAGTCTGAATTTAGAGAGCAAGCTCCAAGGGAAGGTTTTTTCTCTCTGTAGGCTCTGGGAGAAGGTCCTTGTCATCAATCTTCCCTGGTCTAGGAGCTTTTCAGCACAGGGATGCCAGATCCAAAGGACAGGTGTTCCTGGCTCTGCTTTCTTGGTGGTATGAGGTCCCCCGTCTCTCTCCTCCTTTCTTGCTTTTATATCTCAGAAGAGATCGATTTAAGACAAAACCTAACCTTGTAGATTGAGACCTACCTCATTAATATAACTGTTTCTAGTCCTGCCCCATTAACATCATAGAGGTAGAATTTACACATAGATAAATCACATAAGATGACAAAATGGTGGACAATCACACAATACTGGAAATTATGACCTACCCAAGTTGGCACACATTTTTGGGGACACAATTCAATCCATAACAATAAAGAAAGCAAAATGTCATTAAGAAGGCAGGAAAGAAAGAAAAAACCAAAATGAATGTCAGAAGAGACTCTGAAACTTGCTCTTGAAGAAAGAACAGCTAAAGTGAATGGAACATATGATGGAAGTAGACGAGCTAAATAGAAGATTTCAAAGGGTGGCTCGAGAAGAAAAAGTAAAGCATGATAATGAAATGTGCAAAGACCTGGAGTTAGAAAAGCAAAAGGGAAGAATTCACTTGGCATTTCTCAAGCTAAAACTGAAGAAAAAATTCATATCTCGAGTTGCAATATTGAAGGATTCTATCGACAAAATATTAAAATACGCAGGAAGCATCAAAAGAGGATGGAAGGAGATTGGACAGCCCCATAAAACAAAATGGGACTAATGAGGCACAGCAGCTCAGGGACAAGGACTAGAAGGCAGGAGGGGACAGGAAAGCTGGTGATAGGGAACCCAAGGTTTAGTAAGGACAGTGGTGACATGCCGTGGGGTTGTTAACCATTGTCATAGGGAAATATGTTGACTGTTTAATGAGAAACTATTTTGTTCTGTAAACCTTCATCTAAAGTACAAAAAAAAAAAAAAAAGAAAAAAGAATTATCTATGAGAGATCAAATTGACAACAGCAACTCAAAAGGATTGATGGGAAGCCTAGGGGACAGTGAGTTGAAGATAATGTTGATGGAATAATTTGGAAAAGGATAGTGAGAATAGCAGCACAACTGGAAGAATGAAATCAATGTCACTGAATTGTACATGTATAAATTTTTGAAATGTTATATCTTTGGCTATGAATATTTTCACCAAAAAAAGAAAAAAAAAAAAAAAAGATCCTCCAAGGTCGAGAAGGAAGAGTGTTGACATGTTGTGGTGTTGTTAACCAATGTTACAAAACAATATGGGTACTGACTGTTTAATGAGAAACTATTTGTTCTGTAAACCTTAACCTAAAGTACAATAAAAAAAAAAATTAAAAGAACAAAAAAGAAGATGGAAGGAATACACAAAAATATTGTACAAAAAAGAATTGGTAAACGTTCAACCATTTCTGGAGGTAGCATATGAACAAGAATGGATGGTATTGAAAGAAGACATCCAAGCTATACTGAAAACACTGGCGAAAAACAGGGATCTAGGAATTGACAGAATACCAGCTGAGATGATTCAACAAACAGATGCAGGGCTGGAGATGCTCACTCATCTCTGCCAAGAAATTTGGAAAACAGCTCTCTGTCCAACTGACTGGAAGAGATTCCTATTTGTGTCCATTCCAAAGAAAGCTGATCCAAAAGAATGTGGAAATTATTAAACAATGTCACCTGCAAATAAAATTTTGCTGAATTAAAAAGCGGTTGCAGTACATTGACAGGCAACTGCCGGAAATTCAAGATGGATTCAGAAAATGATATGGAGTGAGGGATGTCATTGCTGATGTCAGATGGATCTTGGCTGAAAGCAGAGAATACCAGAAAGATGTTTACCTGTGGTTTATTGTCTATGCAAAAGCATTTGACTGTGTGGATCATAACAAATTATGGATACATTTTGAAGAATGGGAATTCCAGAACACTTAATTGTGCTTATGAAGAACTTGTACACAGATCAAGAGGTAGTTGTTGGAACAGAACATGGGAATACTGTGTGGTTCAGAGTCAGGAAAGGTGTCTGGGTTGTATCCTTTCACCATACTTATTCAATCTGTATGCTGAGCCAGTCATTGGAGAAGCTGGACTATACAAAGAAGAACAGAGCATCAGAATTAGAGGAAGATTCATTAACAACCTGCAATATGCAGATGACAAAACCTTGCTTGCTGCAAGTGAAGAGGACTTGAAGCAATTACTGATGAAGATCAAAGACTACAGCCTTCAGTATGGATTACACCTCAATTCAAGGAAAGCAAAAATCCTCACAACTGGACCAATAAGCAACACTATGATAAACAGAGAAAAGATTGAAGTTGTCAAGGATTTCATTTTGCTTGGATCCACAATCGACGCCCATGGAAGCAGCGGTCAAGAAATGAAATAACATATTGTATTGGACATACCTGCTGCAAAAGACCTCTTTAAAGTGTTAAAAAGTAGAGATGTCACTTTGAGGACTAAGGTCTGCCTGACTCAAACCATGGTGTTTTCAATCGCGTCATATGCATGTAAACGCTGAAGAATGAGTAAGGAAGACTGAAGAAATATCAATGCCTTTGAATTAGGAATTGGTAAGGAATATTGAATATACCATTAACTTCCAGAAGAATGAACAAATCTGTCTTCGAAGAAGTACAACCAGAATGCTCCTTAGAAGCGAGAATGGCAAGACTGTCTCACGTATTTGGACATGTATTTGGACATATCAGCAGGGACCAATCACTGGAGAAGAACAGCATGCTTGGTAAAGTAGAGGGTCAGCGAAAGAGAGGAAGACCTTCAACGAGATGGATTGACATAGTGGCTACAACAGTGTTCTCAAGCACAGCGATGACTGCGATGTTGGCATAGAACTAGGCAGTGTTTTGTTCTGTTGTTCATAGGATCGCTATGAGTTGGAACCAACTTGATTGCAGGTAAGAACAACAACAACAAAAGCTACTTTGAAGAATTGCCATATTGATTTGAGAAAATCAGAGTAAAGTACTTATTGGAGTGCTTAGCATGTAGTAAGACCTCAAGTAATAGTACCTATCATTATGTAATAAACAGCTTACCCAAATACATTCTTCTGGGAAGTGCTGACCAAGTTTTGAGTCTTGAGTGATGGCTAAATCACCATCTAGACTGTCTTTCAGAAGAAAGTGCTGTCCAGACAGCTTTGTGTGTCTTTACCTTAAAAATGGGCATGTTTTCTCTTACCTACAAGCACAGACATGTTGTTGTTAGTTGCCATCAGGCTAGCTTCAACTCATGGCGACCCCATGTACCACAATACAAAACACCATCTAATCCTGCTCCATCTTCAATATCATTGGCTTGCTCAAGACCATTATCGCAAACACTGTGTTTTGAGTACCTTCAAACCTAGGGGCTTCGTCTTCCAAAACTATATAGAACATTATTCTGTCCTTATCCGTAGGTTTTTTTTTTAGCTAATTTTCAGAAATAGATTGCCAGGCCTTTCTTCCTAATTTGTCTTAGTGTCAAAGCTCCACTGAAACCTGTCCACTATGAGGACCCTGCTGGATTTTAAACAATGGTATCATAGCCTCCAGCAACATAACAACAAGCAAGCCACCAATATATAACAAACTGACAGATGGTTGGTGAACAGACATGGTAACACTTGAAAATATTGCTAATACAATGATTACCTTGGGTGTTTGAAGAGAAATAACAACAGGAGCAAAGAGATATGCTTGTAATGAATCACTGAAGCTGTCATTAATACTAGTCATCCAAATGCAAGCTGAACTCCTATTTATCTACACTACGGGATTAATTCATGCCAGATAAACGGAGGGTAACTCTCTTTCTCTCTCTAAAAGGACTGTACAATTATAAACTGTCATATTTGCTCCTATAATAAATACATAGTTCGTGGCAATAGAGATTCACTCTTGAAAATGAACCATCAATTAAGATGTTATTAAATTATAACATTTCAAATAGCATATTTCACATCTTTTTTGGCTAGCTTTTGCTGCTATTTGTTATTATACCTTCTAAATGTATGTGTCAATGCCACAAGATCTATTCCTTAATCTACACTGTATAAAATACGGGATTTTTGTCAACTGTATAACCTGTTTGAGCCTTAGGTTACTCATCTGTAATAAGTGGGAATAAAACCTGCATCAGACTGTGGCTGGTAAAACAAAATTAAATAATTCAAGATACATGCCTTGTATAGAGCTGATGAGTTGCATGCCTAGTATAGAGATTGCTTTTCTCCCTTTTTTGTCCATTTTATCTAATTATGGATTTTCAACTATCTCCTAAATTAAGATAGCTCTGTATCTTTAGTTTCCTATTTCCAACTTTCTGCTTTTTTTTTGCCTTCAAGGCTTAAAGCAAATACTACATCCTTAATGGTAATGTCTATTAACACTCCACAACTGTAAACTTTTCTCCTTATGTTTAATATCTTAAATGTATTTTTTAATGATCTTTTTTTCTTACTTCTACCTTAACCTCTCTTTCTATATTTATACTGCAGTAAATCAGAATCAATTCTCTAATCATTTGAAATCAATCACTTATTAATCCAGTGACCACTATCATAGCAGGTTGTCAAAACAAGTTGCATACAACCTAGAATGTATGTTTATTAACTATACTTATCGATAAAAATTCAAATGAAGATTTGATGATTGACTTTGAAGTGGTCAAATGTTGATTATATCTACAAGATCACTATTAAAAAAAGATTTGAATATCCTAAAGTCATATATTCAAGTGAAGAATAAGACGTTTTTTAACTGCTGTCCATTGTTTACAAGGGTTTGTTTTGTTTTAATGAAAAACAATCACCACATGCATATAATTACACAATTTAGAGACAGAGCATATCTATTTTTTTATCTGTCACATTTTTCGGAAAAACAACCTCTTTTCTATTTATTGCTACAATGCCATATCTAGAATTACCATTTTTTTTCCTAGGAGAGCATACTTATTTTCTATTCATAATATGTGGTTCCTTCATCATCAGCTTGTGATTCACTATCAGCATATTTATCAGCCAATTACTTTGTCATTCAAAAGAGTTAAGAAAATTGTGTTTTCATTTAAAAGGTTCGGTAGCACACAATAATTCTTAGTACTAATAAGCACTGTCATGCTACTTCCAGCTACATATATAAAGCCAGACAAATTTGACTATGCCATGATGATCCTCAAGTCTGTATTCTGTAAGTGGTCATCATAATATTTTCTGTTCTCTACCATCATTATAGATACTTTTCTGACAAGCAAAAATTATTAATAAAGTTCTGTCAATTACACCAAAGAAAAGAACTGTACACATAGATGATGTTATTGAGTAGTTATTCTAAACTGCAAAAACTTACTTAAAATATGGTTCTAGTAGAAAGTAAATTAAAAATTCTCATTGAAAAATATTGTATTTACTGCTAATTTTATACACTTCACTGTATTTAGTATCATATATTGAAATTAACTCTGACCCCTGATTTAACTGCAAAAGATAAAAGGAATAAAAAAAAATCTTGTTCCATTCTATAAAACATCGATCATTTTCAGATTAAAACACTTGTAAAAAAAAAAAAAACCTATTATTTCCATATGACCGCTTGAAATTGGAAGCATAATGAAAAAAAATTCTTACTCAATTAAACATTTTCCCTGCTTCGATATATATAAAGACAAAATTAGCATGATATTTTATCTGATTTTCCTCAACACATTTCAAAATAATTTATTGTTTGAAATGGTCAAGTTTGTTTTACCTGGTAGCTTCCTAATCCTCAATACTTATTTGTGTTTAAAAAGTATATCCACTTCAGAGATTTCTGGCTCCTTATTTTGAGACACGGTTAGGAAAAATATATTTGCTGAAAGAATACAGTATGTCAGTAGAGAATAAATGTTGTATTTATGAAAACAAAACGTTTAAAAATAGAGTCTTGATTATTCAAGAAGTCTTAATTAATTAAGGTCAAAATGCTGGCTTGAATTTTGTAAATATAAAGAGTCTCTTCAGCTTTTATTGGGAAAAACAAATAACCAGTTGATACTCTACCTATTATTTTTTCTGTATAAAGGAGCAAAGACACTAGGCATAAATTTCTGAAATTACAAGTAAACCTTAAAGCTGGTTCATATCAAAATTATGTATGGAGATAGTCACTCATAATATTCAATGACTATGAAAAATATTTCTTTAAATTAACATTTATATATTCTATTTAATATTTTAAATATCAGTTGCAAAGGTGATAATGCCATTCTTTATCTGTATGTTATGATTAGGATAAACCTGAGCTTTTTGGCTTATAATAGGATAATAATTCTCTTAAATAATTTCTTGATTTTAACAAACCATAAGATCCACAAGGGCAGGGACCCTGTTCATTCCCCCTCACACACACACACAGGTTATAGCCTTAATTTATAGCATTGTGGTCAGACCACAAAAAAAAGAAAGCACGTGGTAAATACGTATTAAATGAATGTGAATGAATTTGAAAATGCAACTTAATTCAATCTCACTTCATCAATTAAGGATTTTAATGCAACATTCATTACTTGAAAAGACCTATTAATACTGCTAAGACATTAGTTTAAAAAAAGAGAGAAACACTAAGATCAACAATGACCTTAAATAAGACTTAAAAAAGAACTATGACTCAAAACTTCTAATGTGCAAGTGAGTATGGACCCAGCCTAAAGAGACAGAATCTTTTATGAAGATATATAATTAAAAAGAGTTTAGAGAAAAGCTCTAATTTTCCATGGAAATAAATTCCACAAATTACAGCTGTCCAGTTATAGCTGATTTTCACAGACTCTAGGAGAATCTCACTTTTTGTTGAGTTTTCTACATTTAGTCTCAATTGTAAAATGTCACTTTTGCTCCCAACTTAAGGCAGCAACCCAAGAACCCAGGTGTATTTCTTCAGTTTTTGGATTTATAATCAACATGTTCTTTCCTGGGCAAATGCCCAATCCTTGCCTATTAGAATAAGAAGGGAAACAGGGAATTAATTATTAGCTTATGTTGACTGTTTAAACACAAATTTTTCCCATGCTGAAAAATTCAAATAAACCTATAAAAATGAATTTAATAAGGGTAAGAGCTAATTTAGAAGGTCACAGGAAAAGGCATTTGCTTTTCAAACAGCAAGTTTAAAAGCTCTTGATAACAACTGTTTCATGGTGCCACTTCTGGACTTGTTGGAGATCCCTGACAAGCAATAGGACACCCTTTAACTCTTGTCCTGCTCCTGTGCAATCTCATTAGCCTCTTTTTCCTCCTACGAAAAAATACAAAGTGTAGTTATAAACAATTTTTTTATATAAACGTGCTTAAAGTTACTTCTTTAAAGCACTGTTGTCCTTAAAAATAGATGTTTTTTTTTGTACTTTCTTTGCAAATATGTGAGCCATGCACAAAAATAAAACCAATCTGAGAACTATTAAAAACACAGGCTATTTGGGGGCTAAAAATGGCAAAGCCTAACTTCATCACTTGCATTATTCAACAGTCTCAGTTCTAAATGAGCTCCATCTTTTTTCTCAACTGAAATAAAAACTTAGAGTACAAAAATCTGGCACTATTGGGTGGTCAATACAATATAACACAGATTATAAAATCACATGTAAAAGAGATTTTTAAAATGCCTAAAGTGATGGGACCATCCTTGGAAACTTTACTTGGATCCAGGCTTTAAAATCAGCCATATACACCTTCTGTGTTTGTTAGGTGCCATCAAGTTGGTTACAAGTCATGGTGACCCTGTGCACAACAGAACAAAACACCGCCTGGTTCTGTGCCATCTTCACAATTGTTGTTATGCTTGAGCCCATTGTTGCAGTCACTGCTTCAATCCATCTTATTTAGGATCCTCCTCTTTTTCGATGACCTTCTACTTTACCAAGCATGATGTCCTTCTCCAGAGACTGGTCCCTCCTGATAGCATGTGCAAAGTATGTGAGGCTAAGTCTCGACACTCTTGCTTCTGGCTGAACTTCTGGCTATTTATTCTGGCTGTACTTCTTCCAAGAACAGATTTGTTTGTTCCTCTGGCAGTCCATGGTATATACAATATTCTTCGCCAACACTCTAATTTACAGGCATCAATTTTTCTTTGGTCTTCTGCATTCATTGTCCAGCTTTCACATGTTTATGAGGCAATTGAAAACACCAGGGTTTGGGTCAGGTGCACCTTAGTTATTAAAGTGTCATCTTTGATTTTGAACACTTTAAAGAGGGCTTTGGCAGCAGATTTGCCCAATGCAACGCGTTGTTTGATTTCTTGACTGCTGCTTCCGTGGGTGTTCATTGTGGATCCAAGTTAAATGAAATGCTTGACAACTTCAATCTTTTCTCAGTTTATGTGGCTTATTGTTCCAGTTGTGAGGATTTTTATTTTCTTTATGTTGAGTTATCATCCATAATGAGGACTGTGGTCTTTGATCTTCATCAGTAAGTGCTTCAAGTCCTCTTCACTTGCAGCAAGCAAGGTTGTGTCAACTGTATATCTCAGATTGTTAATGAATCTTCCTCCAGTCCTGATGCCCCGTTATTCTTCAATAGTCCACCTTCTCAGATTATTTGCTCAGCATACAGATTGAACAAATGTAGTGAAAGGATACAACCCTGACACATAACTTTCTCAACTTTAAACCACATAGTACCCTCTTGTTCTGTTCAAACAACTGCCTCTTTGTCTATGTACAGGTTTCTCATGAGCACAATTAAGTGTTCTGGAATTCCCATTATTCCCAATGTTATCCATAATTTGTTATGATCCACACAGTCGTATGCCTTTGCATAGTCGATAAAACACAGGTAAACATCTTTCTAATATTCTCTGCTTTCAGCTATGATCCATCTGACATCAGCAACGATATTCCTTGTTCCTTGTCCTCTCTGAATCTGGCTTGAATTTCTGGCAGTTCCCTGTCAATGTACTGCTGCAACTGCTTTTGAATTATCTTCAGCAAAATTTTATTTGCATGTGATATTAATGACCTTGGTCAATAATTTCTGCATTCTTTTGAACAACCTTTTTTTGGAATGGGCACAAATATGGATCTCTTTCAGTCAGTTGGCCAGTTAGCTCTTTTCCAAATCTTCAGTTTCTTCAGCAGATGAAGGTCCTGAAAGCTTGACTCCATCCACATCATTAAGGAGAATGCTAGTCCCCAGTTGTATTTTAAGTGCCTTCCAACCTGAGGGGCTTATCTTCCAGCACCATATCAGACAATGTTCTGCTGCTATTCACAAGGTTTTCACTGGCCAGTTTTCTCAGAAGTAGACTGCCAGGTCCTTCTTCTAGTCTGTCTTAGTCTGGAAGCTCAGCTGAAACTTGTCCACCAAGGGTGATTGTGCTGATATTTGAAATACTGGTGGCAAAACTTCTAGTATCACAGCAACACGTAAGCCACCACAGTACAAAAAACTGACAGACACCTACTCCTCACTTATTGACTATCTCATCATCTGATATTTCACACTAATGACTATAGTAAAAAAATCTACTATCCAACTATTTTGTGCATTAACAACGTATGTCTGGCAGTAATGAATGCCGAGGTGTGAGGCAAAAGTAACACTGGCTGTGATGGCTAAAGTCATGTGTCAACTTGGCTGAGCCATGATTCTCAGTTGTTTGACAGTTATGCAATAATGTAATTTGGCAGTTCTGTAATGATGAAATTTAGCAGTTAGGTAATGATTAAATTTGGCAGTTAAATAATGATGCAATTTGGTAGTCATGTAATGGTGTAATGATGTTAGTCATTCTCCATTTTGTGATCTACTGTGGTTACCCTGCATTTTCACATAACACCGATTTTCAAAAAACAACCTGGTCTTTGGAATCTAACCATGTTGAAAAGTGAGGAGTGGGTGTATATTTTTAAATGTCACTTCATACCTAATGAGCGCACATTAAATGTTACAATCCCTTTCATGGTTCTTAAGCTCTGAAAATACATAAATAACAAGGTTGCACCTTAAGAAATAATTTTAATTTTTTAATTTTAATAACTTAAAGTGAACTGATTCTTCAGTACCATCAATAATGAAGGAAGGAATCCAAGCTTCACTGAAGACATTGGCAAAAACAAGGCTCCAGGAATTGACAGAATACCAACTAAGATGTTTCAACAAATGGATATAGCATTGAAGGTGCTGACTCATCTATGTCAAGAAATTTGGAAGACAGCTACCTAGCCAATGGACTGGAAGAGATTCATATTTGTGCCCATTCCAAAGAAAGCTGATACAACAGAATGCAGAAATTATTGAACAATATCATTAATATTACATGCAAATAAAATTTTGCTGAAGATCATTCGAAAGCAATTGCAGCAGTACATCAACAGGGAGCTGCCTGAAGTTCAAGCTGGATTCAGAAGAGGACATGGAACGAGGGATATCATTGCTGATGTCAAATGGATCTTGGCTGAAAGCAGAGAATACCAGAAATGTGTTTACCTGTGTTTTATTGACTATAAAAAAACATTCCACTGTGTGAATCATAACAAATTATGGATGGCATTGTGAAGAGTGGGAGTTCAAGAACACTTGATTGTGCTCATGAGAAACCTGTACATAGACCAAGAGGCAGTCATTGAAACAGACCAAGGGAATGCTTTGTGGTTTAAATTTAAGGAAGGTATGCATCAGGGTTGTATCCTTTCACCATACTTATTAAATCTGTATGCTGAGCACATAATCTGAGAAGATGGACTGTATGAAGAAGAACAGAACATCAGGATTGGAGGGATACTCATCAACAACGTGCAATGTGCAGATGACCCAACCTTTCTTGCTGGAAGTGAAGAGGACTTGAGGCACTTACTGATGAAATCAAAGATGGATTACACCTCAACATAAAGAAAACAAAAATCCTCACCACTGGACCAATAAACAACATCATAATAAACAGAGAAAATATTGAGGTTGTCAAGAATTTCATTTTGCTGGATCCACAATTAATGCTCACGGAAGCAGCAGTGAGGAAATCAAACCACATATTGCAATGGGCAAATGTGCTGCAAAAATATTTCTTTAAAGTGTTAAAAACAAAGATGTCACTTTGAGGACTATGGGGTGCCTGACTCAATCTATGGAACAAACAAATTTATTCTGGAAGAAGTACAGTCAAAGTGCTCCTTAGAAGCAAAGATGACAAGACTTTGTCTCACGTACTTTGGATTTACTATCTGGAGGGACTTGTCTCTGGAGAAGGACATCATATCTAATAAAGTAGAAGGTCATCGAAGAAGAGGAAGACCCTCAGTGAGATGGATTGACACAGTGGCTTCAACAATGGGCTCAAACATAAAAATGACTGTAAGGATGGTGCAGGACCAAGCACCGTTTCCTTCTGTTGTACAAGGGGTTGCTATGAGTCAGAACCAACTCGATGGCACCTAACAACAACAGCAACATTGTGAATTACTTATAGCTATGAATGGGGATCAATAAACTAATACCTCGCTCTTTGTTTTTCCCATATGCTTAATCAGAATCAGAGTCATATGATGAGTAGAAATTTGGGAGTCCTAGTTGAAGCCTGGACTAGGGTCTCAGATATAGTGTTTGACTGACCTATATAATTTTTAATCTTATCTTATTTGGAATTTTCTCTGATTCTTATAATAGTATTTTGTATCAATATTTGAGACATAATACCAAAATCTCACATATGGAGTTGAAAAAGGATAGTTTAAATATGGAAATGGGCAACAGGTCATATATTGCAGGATTATAGCAATGAAAAAAATTGAATTTTATACTCAGATTGAAAAAATTTTACTTTTTCTTCCACCTCAAAGACAGCTTTAAAGTGGAAGCTAAATTATTTTTCAAAAGTATGAAATATTCTAGGCAATTTTATTAAAATATTAAAATTAATTAATCAGAACATATTACTGATTGAGATCGTCTTTCGAATTGCCAAAAACTTAGGCAAAGCTATTTCCATCCGGTGCGTTTTCCAGATTTTGAAATGATACATTTTCTGAAACTAACTCTTAATAAAATGGAATAAATAAGTACAACATACACCAAGTTAGATCTTAAACACATTTTAGATTTTATTTTACCTACTGGACACTATGGAGCCCTCGTGGTGCAGTGGTTAAGAGCTTGGCTGCTAACCAAAATGCTGGTGGTTCAAATCCACCAGCCACTCCTTGGAAATCCTATGCAGCAGTTCTTCTCTGTCCTGTAAGATCTCTATGAGTTGAAATCGACTGGATGGCAACGGGGTTTTTTTGTTGTTTTGTTTTACTGGACACTATACATCACACTTAAAAGTTAATATTAATATACAAGGACAGCTTGTACCTGGAAACCATGCATGCAATTAACTCACCTACAGTATAAACCAAACCAAACCAAACCTGCTGTCATCAAGTTGATTCCAACTCATAGCGACCCTTAAGCTCAGAGCAGAACTTCCCCATAGGGTTTCCAAAGCTGTAAATCTTTATGGAAATAGCTTGCCACATCTTTCCGCCAAAGAGGAGTTGGTGGGTTCAAACCGCTGACCTTTGGGTTAGCATTTGGGTGCTTTAATGGCTGTGTCACCAAGTCTCCTATTTTTACCTACAGTATACCCAAAACTAAAAACAAACCCATTGCCTTCAAGTCAATTCCGACTCATAGTGACCCTATAGGAGAGAGTAGAACTGCCCCATAGGATTTCCAAGGAGCAGCTGGTGGATTTGAACTGCCAACTTTTGGTTAGCAGTGAACTCTTAACCACTGCCCCACCAGGGCCCCACCTACAGTATAGGACTGCAAATTTTCATTACTCTAAATTTTCTGCTTTTCTGCCACTCAGTCTCAGAGAAACACAAAATCATATGCAAGACTCTTAAAAATATTACCTGCATGAATTTATGTATCATATGATTTATCAACAAATATCATTTAACCACCTACTGTGATGAAGATACCATAGAGCATACAATTAATGGTTCATGGCCTCAAGGATTACAGCTCAAGGAGTAATAATAATAGTTGGTGGAAAAAGACATGTATGTGAGGTCTATAAAATTCCCCCTGGCAATACAGTTCTCTGAAGGTATGTAAAAGTTTAAGTTGCAAAAAAGTATCAATAGAACAATGTCTTAGTTGCCTGATTGTGTTGTAACAAAAAATATGACAAATGGGTGGCTTTAAGGAGCAGGAATTGATTGTTTCACAGTTTGGAGGGTAGAAGTCCAAATCGAGGCATTGACCATAAGGGAGCATCCTTCCTTGTTGACAGCCCTGGGCATTCCTTGAAGTTCCTTGGCTGGTAGATGGATCCTCACATAGTCTCTTTCCCTTGTGTGTTTGTCTCAGCGTGTCTGTTTTCCCCTTTGTAAGTCACCACTCAAAAGGGATTATTTTGACTATTCTTGTATGACCTCATTAACATAAGAAAATAAAAATCCTATTTCCAAACAGGGTCAGATTCACAGGTACAGGGGTTAGGACTTCAACATATCTGTTTGGGGAACACAATTCAATCCATAATGAGCACTTAACAAAGATACCAAATCAATGAGAGAATACTGCAAACTGAGAAGCTTTAATTACTTTCTTCTGTTCTAAAACATTAGGTATTATGACATTATTTCCTAAAGATGCATTCCAATGGAAACAGATACATTAAAAACTTTTCTTCACTATTTGAGTAAAGAAAGGTCAAGGAAGGAAAAAATGGACAGTACTCTATGATTCAAATTTTGTCCTTGATAACATAGGTGATGATTGGAAAATCTGAGTTACTGTATAGCTAAAACCCAACCATTGTTACAAAAGAATAATTTCAGAATTTTCATGGCATTAAAATGACTTTGATATGCATTAGAGCATTGAAACATATTAAGAATAGAAGATTTATATTTTTTATTCATTGCTTAAGGGAAGGCAAAAAACAGGCAAATGTTTTTGCTTCTGTTGATAGTTCCAATTATCTTAAGTACTTGGCTTAATTTGTTCTTTTCCTGATTAAATCTAAAAACATAAAGATTTGATGTGAACTTGTATTCCTGTGGAATGTTGGATGAGAATGAAGCAGAGATGATATATGGGATTTTTTTTTATTAAACTGATATTTTATAGTTTTGTTGAAGAATATCAGTGTTATGTCCTGTGGCCAAAGAATTAAACGTAATGCTTTATATGTGAAATGTCTGAGCAATTATTTCATAAAGTACACATAGACAGATCTTTGGAATATTAAAGTATGAGTTGTTTAGAAGGGAATGCCAAATTAATATGAGCATATGTGTTAAGTGTAAATCAGTACATTGATAACTATGAGTACTCAAAATAAATTTGATCAACTGGTATAAAGTTTTATTTGTGGTTATTTGGCTTTGGGGGCTGAGGAAAAAAGAAAAACAAGTCTATTCTCATTTTATAAAACGTGTATAATAGCAAAACAATGAAAGAGTAAAATTCTACCGGCAGACAGACCGTGAAAGTATTTTAGTTTCTAGTGTTAATAAGTTTCATCTTATTAAGTAGCTAAAGCATCTGAAGTAAGTATAATCCAGTCCTTGCTTCCAATGAATAGACCTTAAAAGTATCTGAGCCAGAGAAGAAAGAATCTATTTCTAATATTACAACTTAAGGTCTCTTTTTGATCCATAGATAAAGACATTACATGATGTCTGAGAACACTGTTCAACTGGTATGACGCTTAAGGTCAGAACCTTGCTTCTGGATATTTGGATGATGGACTGAGATCAACCTAGATTAGTGATTCTCAACCAGGGGTGATTCTACCCTGCTCTGAGGACATTTGGTATTGTCTGGCGATATTTTGTTTGTCACAATGGAGGGCTGTGTTTGACGTTACTAGAGCCTAGCGAGTAGAGGCCAAGGATGCTGATAAACATCCTACAATGCACAGGGCAGCCCCTCACAACAAAAAAATTATCTGGCCCCAAACGTCATTAATGCTGTGGTTGAGAAACTAACCATAGCAACCACAGTCTTGTCCATTTATATACATGGCACACTGATAATCTCAGCCCATAAAAGAGTGCTTGGGATGTAGCAAATATTCAATAAATATAGGTTCAAAAAATAAGGGCTCAAGGCCCAAAATATAGACTCTCCCTTAATGAATTAATAAGTCTCATCGCTTTTATCCAATTTTCCTCAAGGCATAATTTATCTTTCTTCATAATTTTTCAAACACTCATTTATCCCTTTTTATCCTGAAAATGACTCCCTGGAAGATATTTTCATTCTTGCCATGGTTTCCTGTTTGTCTCTTATGTCTTCAATATTACCATCATTTTAATTACTTTGCAGCCAGGTTACTACTTTGAAAACTTACCTTTCTATATACTATTGTCAACTTCTGTTAAGCACAATTAGGAATTCTCAACCACCACGTATCTGTCAGTTGGTCATACTGTGGTGGCTTGTGTGTTGCTGTGATGCTGAAAGCTATGCCACTGGTGTTTCAAATACCAGCAGGGTCTCACATGGTGGTCAGATTTCAGACAGACTGGGAAGACGGACTTGGCAATCTACTTCTGAAAAAATTGGCTAGTGAAAACCTTGTGGGTAGCAGCACAACATTATCTGATATTGTGCTGGAAAATGAGCCCCTCAGCATGGAAGGCACTCAAAGTATGGCTGAGGAAGAGCTGGTTCCTCTCCTCAAAGCAGAGCTGAACGTAATGATGTGGATAGAGTAAAGCTTTTAGGACATTCATTTGTTGATTGCATGACCTAAAATGAGAAGAAACAGCTACAAACATCCATTAGTAATTAGAAAATGGAATGTACAAAGTATGAATAAAGAAAAACTGGAATATGTCAAAAATGAAAAGAAAAGGATAAAGATCAATATCCTGGGCATTAGTGAGCTGAAATAAACTGGTATTGGCCACTTTGAATCAGGCAATAATATGGTCTACTATGCCAGGAATGACAAATTGAAGAGGAATGGTATCATAACAATCATCAAAAAGAACATTTCAATATCCATTCTGAAGTACAATGTTGTCAATGATAGGATAATATCTATACTTTTACAAGGAAGACGAGTTATACAACTATTATTCAAATTTATGCAACAAACACTAATGCCAAAGATGAAGAAATTGATGATTTTTATCAACATCTGCAGTCTTAAATTGATCAAACATGCAATTGAGGTGCATTGATAATTAATGGTACTGGAATGTGACAGTTGGAAACAAAGAAGTATTGGTAGTTGAAAAATATGGCCTTGGGATAGAAATGATACCAGAGATCACATGATGAAATTTTACAAGATCAACAATTATTCATTGAAAATAAATTTTCTCAACAAATAAATGGTGACAATACACGTGGAGGTTGGCAGATGAAATACGCAGTAATCAAATCGACTACATCTGTGGAAAGAGACAACGGAGAAGCTCTATATTAACAGCCAGAACAAGGCCAGGGACCGATTGTGGAACAGATCATCAATTGCACATATGCAAGTTCAAGATGAAGCCAAAGAAAATGAAAACAAGTCCATAGAAGCCAAAATACAACCTTAAGTATATCCCACCTGAATTTAGAGACCATCTCAAGAATAAATTTGACTCATGGAACACTAATGACCAAAGATCAGATGAGATGTGGGGTGACTTAAAGGACATCACACAAAGCAAGAAAGCAAAAGGTCATTAAAAGACAGAAAAGAAAGCAAAGACCACAACAGATGCTAGAAGAAACTCTGAAACTTGCCTTGAACGCAGAGCAACTGAAGCGAATGGAAGAAATGATGAAGTAAAAGAGCTGAACAGAAGATTTTAAACGGCAGCTCAGGAAGACAAAAGTAAAGTATTATAATGAAATGTGCGGAGACCTGGAGTTAGAAAAGCAAAAGAGAAGAACACACTCAACATTTCTTATGCTGAAAGAACTGAAGAAAAGATCAAGCCTCGAGTTGCAATATTGAAAGATTCTCTGTGCAAAAATTTGAATGACACAGGAAGTGTCAAAAGAAGAAGGAAGGAATACAGTGTCACTGTACCAAAAAGAATTGGTCAACATTCAACCATTTCAGGAGGTAGCATATTTTTAAGAACCAAGGGTACTGAAGGAAGAAGTCCAACCTGAACTGAAGGCACTGGCAAAAAACAAGGCTCCAGGAATTCACAGAATACAAATTAAAATATTCCAAGGAAAAGTTTTTTTTTTTTTTTTTAGTTTTTTTTTATTTATTTTTTATTTTTTAATATTTTATTGTACTTCAGGTGAAGGCTTACAGAACAGATAGTTTCTCATGTAACAGTAACACAAATGCTGTTTTATGACATTGGTTAACAACCCCACAACATTTTAACCCTCTAAATTCTCAACTTTTTTTTTTTTTTTTGGTGAAAATACACATAGCCAAAGATACGCCATTTCAAAAATTTTTTTTTACATACACATTTAAGTGACATTGACTACGCTCTTCTAATTTTGCTGTTATTCTCACTTAAGATGAAGGCTTACAGGACAAAATAGTCTCCCATTTAACAGTTACTACAAATGTTGCCATATGACAATGGTTAACAATCTCACAACACATCAACAATATCCTTACTCTAAGGAAAAGATTGTTTTGGCTGAGTTCTCCAGAGAAGCAAAACCAGAGAAGTGCTTTTATATATCTAGATCTAGATCTATCTATCTATATTTATATCTATGTCTATATATGTATATATATTTAGAGAGAAAGAGAGAGATTTATCTCAGGGAAATGGCGTACATATTTGTAGAGGCTGGCAAGTCCCAACTCCATGGGTCAGGCTTCAGACTGGAGGCTTCTCCTAATTCACATAGCTGCAGGGGCTGATGAACCCATGATCAATAGGTCAGACAGCAGGCTGCTGGCTCACAGGCTGCTGGCTCACAGGCTGCCGAGGCTGACTAATCCTAAGATCAGCAGGCAATTTGGTAGGCAGCTGGCTCAAATGCCAAGAACTGGAGGTCAGATGATGATGAATTGGATATAGGATCCAGAGCAAGTAAGCGAGTTTTGCCAGAAAGTCCATATATATATATATAAGGTGGAGGCCACACTCTTTATGAAACTCCACTGACAACTGATTGGCTGATCATATATGATCACTTTATGGAGGATGACTACATCATTACATAACTGCCAAACTGCACCATTACATAACTATCATACCGCTGAGAATCATGACCCAGCCAACCTGACACACAGCCTTAACCAGCACAATCCAACCCTTGTCAACTTGACACCTGTATACATCTCATACAATCATACACAATCTTCAATTAAAGACAATAGTAAAGTCATGCTTTTGCATAACATGATACAACTAACATGTGTACAGATGAAAACAACTAGCCCCTTTTACATCTTATTTTTTGTAAGTGAAGAAAACAAAAAAATATTTGATGCACACATACAAGGACGAAATACTCATAACAATTACGATCCTTGTTTCTGCAACTGGTCAAGTGATCATAGCTGGTATTTAGAACTACCTTCTTCCACCACCCATCCTGTATTCCCTTTACCCTCAGCAAGAACCTCAGCTGGTCGTGGTTTTTGCCTGCTCTGGTGACCCAAGCCTTCATTCTTGATATCTGGTCCATTAGTTGTCATGTCGGAATTGAATTGCTGTAGGTTTCCATTGATTTTAATCACAGGGCATGGTAGTACTAACAGAAGCCCTAAGGGATCTCCTGTATTCTAGATGTACTCTTTTTTACCTCCATTATGGAACACCAATCTGATTTCTCCTTGGTATTCAGGGTCAATCACACCAACCAATATGGTAACTCTCTTCCTTGCCTGTTGATCCAGAGTCATGAGGAGCCCAAAGTAGTCGGATGACATTCTTAACTTTCAGTTCTATGGAACCCGTATTGTGTCTCCAGTTGGGAGTGCTCCTCCCTTTGTAAATGAAACATCTAGACTCACATAGCATAGGGCTGTGGGAACAGGAAGCAAAAATTTTGAGAGTGTGTCACTAGGGGTAAGAGTGAATGATGACACTCCCATCTCCACTCCTTGATTTCTAGAACCGTGATTCCTAACTATGGAAGAAACAGCAACATATATTTGATGCTGGTTTAGAGAATATACTGCTCCTGGAGAACATTGTTCCAACACTGCCAAGCATTGCCACCTAGCTGGTGCCCTAATTGTGTCTTTAGAGGGCCATTCCATCATTCTATCAAGCTGCCTCATGATGTCGGGGAACATGGTAAGACCAGAGAGTTTCATGAGCATGGGCCCACTGCAGTACTTCATTTGCTGTGAAGTGAGTCCCTTGACCTGAGGTGATGCTGTGTGGGAGACCATGATGGTGGATAAGTCCACAGATGGTAGTTTTGGCAGAGGCATTGCATGCAGGGAAGGCAAACCTCTATCCAGAGTAAATCTGGATGAATATCCGAGTAGGAATGAAATGCTGCCTTTTCTGTGATGGAAGTGGTGTAATGTAATCAACCTGTCACCAGTTTGTTGGTTGATTCCCTCAAGGAATGTTGCCATATCGGGGACTCAGTGTTGGTTTCTGCTCCTGACAGATTAAGAACTCAGCAGTGGCTGTAGCCAAGTTGGCCTTTGTGAGTGGAAGTCCATGTTGCTGAGCCCATGAATAATCCCCATCCTTGCCACAATGGCCACTTTGTTCATGAGCCCATTGGACAATGACAGGAGTTGCTGAGGAAGGAGGATGACTGGTTTCCACAGAATGTGTCATGCTATCCATTTAATTGTTAAAATCCTCCTCTGCCAAGGTCATCCTTTGGTAAGTATTCACATGAGACATAAACATCTTCACTTCTGTGATCCATTCAGAGAAGTCTGTCCACATACCTTTCCCCCATACCTCCTTGTCACCAATTTCCCGATTATGTTTCTTCGAAGTCCCTGACCATCCAGCCAAACGATTAGCTACAGCCAGTAAATCAATACACTATGGCATATCTGGCCATTTCTCTTTCTAAGAAAAGTGAACAGCCAGGTGCACTACTTGAAGTTTTGCCCATTGGGAGGATTTCCCTTCACCACTGTCTTTCAGGGAGGTCCCAGAAAGGGGCTGCTGTGCTGCTGCTGTCTGCTTTCAAGTGGTGCCTGCATATTGTACAGAACCATATGTAAACCAGGCATAAGTTTTCTCCTCCTCAGTCAACTGGTCATAAGGAACTCCCCTTTAGGCCATAGGTGAAGACTGAGAGAGGGCAGGTAATATGACAAGAGTGGAGACTATGGACATTGAGGCCATTTCCTCATGAAATTTACTTGTGACTTCAGGTTGTGCTCAAACCTGATCTTGTATATACCACCTCCATTTAATGATGGAATGCTACTGTGCACATTCAACTTTATGACTGTAAGTCAGACAACACTCAGCTCATGAAGGGAACCTCAGGGTGTGTGGTGACTTGGTGGCCCATGGTTAAGCATTCAGTTTCTACTAAGGCCCAGTAACAGGCTAGACGTGGTTTCTCAAAAGGGGAGTAGTTATCTTCAGAGGATGGCAGGACTTTACTCCCAAACCCTATGGGTCTGTGCTGTGATTCACCGATAGGGGCTTACCAAAGACTCCAAATAGCATCTCTATCTACCATTGACACTTCAAGCACCATGGATCAGCCAGATCATATGGCTCAAGTAGCACAGCAACTTGCATGGCAGTCTGAATCTGTTATAGACAGTATTCTGGGCCCTACACAAAACAGCTTTTCGAGTCACTTGATAAATAGGCCAGAGTAGCACACTCACATGTGGAATATGTTGCCTCTAAACGCCAAAGAGGCCCACTAGGTATTGTGCCTCCTTTTTAGTTGCAGGAGGGGTCAAATGAAACTATTTATCCTTCACTTTATTGAGAACGTCTTGGCATGCTCCACACAACTGGACCCCTAGAAACTTCCTTGAGGCAGAAGGGGCCTGAACTTTTGTAGTATTAAATTACCACCGTCTAGCATATAATTTTTTTTTTTTTTTTTTTTTTACCAGTAAGTCCAGAGTCAATGACACTTCCTCCTTACTAGGTCCAGTCAGCATAATATCACGAACATAATGGACCGATGTGATGCCTTTGGGAGAGAAAGGTGACCAAGGTTCCTGAAGCCTAAATTATGACATAGGGCTAGAGAGTTCAGACAGCGCTGAGGTAGAGTGGTGAACGTGTACTAGTGGCTATGCCAGCTGAAGGCAAACTGCTTTTGGTGCTCCTTCAAAACTGGAATCAAGAAAAAGACATTGGCAGCATACCAGGTACCAAGAGATATATTAATTTACTCAAGCAATGAAATGACATCTGGAACAGCAGCTGCAACTGGCACCACCACCTGGTTAAGTTTTTGATAATCCACTGTCATTCTCTAAGATCCATCTTTTTCTTTTTTTTGTTTTGCATAGGCCAAATATGCCAGTTGAGTGGGGATGTGGTAGAAATCATCATCCCTGCATCTTTCAAGTCCTTGATGGTGGCAGTAATCTCTGCAATCCCTTTAGGAATGCAATATTGCTTTTGGTTTACTATTGTCCCAGGTAGGTGTAGTTCTAATAGTATCCACTTGGTTTTTCTTGCCATGATAGCCCTTACTGCACTTGTCAGGGATCCAACACGCGGGTTCAGCCGGTTGCTGAGTTTATGTATTCTATCATGCATTCTAGAAATGGAGAAATCACTACAGGATGGATTCAGGGACCCACTGCACCTTCTGTGAGATAATCCTGAGCTAAGACTCCATTAATAACCCGACCTCCATATGCCCCCACTCTGACTGGTGGGCCACAGTGATGTTTTGGGTCTCCTGGAATTAGTGTCAGTTCTGAGACAGTATTCAGTAATCCCCCAAAAGTCTGATTATTTTTTTTTCCCCAGTGAACAGTCACTCTCATAAAAGTCCGTAGATCCCCTGGGGGAAGGACGGGAGAGAGATTAATAGTATAAACTTTTGAAAGTGAAGTTGGGTCTTTCTTCAAGGGGAACAGGCCTTCATTCAAGAGGCTGTGGACATGTAAATTGACTCAAGTCTGGGAATTGATTGAGGGATCATCAATCTTTACTCTGGAGATTCAAGTTAGACTGCTGTTTACTTGATCTAGAATTCTTCTGCTTGTTCAAATCAAGTAGATTTCCCATCTATTTCACTCTTAGGGACACCATGACTAAGTAGCCAATGCAATAAGCATACAAGTCAGACTACTCTGATTTGTGCTTTGACTCATCTGTACAGTATGGTAACCACACTCACCTTGTCTTTGTCTATTGAGTGCTGCCACTTGGCCCCTACCACAAGGAGGTCCAATCAGCCCTATTGTAGTTAGGTGTCCTAATTCAGTTAGGGCAATTCTCATTGTCAAATCTGACTTACATAAAATAGGAATCACAGCAGTCTTCAAGGATGCTGGGGCTCCCTTCACAAACCTGTTCCTTAAAATTGTGGTAAAATGTATGTCCTCTGGGTACTCCATGTGTGAGTCTGTGGGTATAACCTGATAAATCCACTCTAACATGCCAGTTTCCCTTAGCCTTTGGATACCTTCTTCTACAGTATACCAAGGCAGGTCTGGTACTCCAACTTGATTTAGCGTAGGCCACTGCATAATCCATGCATCAGCAAAACAACCAAATAAACTATTAGAAACTTTCCTAACCTTGCAAGCTGAAACATTGAATGAATATTCTGTGCTTAGTGGACCCATATCAATAAACTAAGACTGATCCAACTTTATGTTCCTTGCACCATTATCCACACCCCTAATAACCATTCCCACGTATTCTCCAGGTTTCTGCCAAACTACATCATTACATAACTGCCAAACTAGTGAGAATCATGCCTAGCAAAGTCGACGCACAACCTTAACCATCACACAGATGCCACACTGGAAGTGCCAGCTCATCTATGCCATGAAATTTGGAAGACTGCTACCTGGCCATCCAATTGGAAGAGATTCATATCTGGGTCCATTCCAAAGAAAGATGATGGACTGGAAAGTGGAAATTATCAAACAGTATCATTAATGTAACATATCAGCAAAATTTTGCTGAAGATAATTCAAAAACTATTACAGTGATACATCGACAAGAACTGCTAGAAATTCAAGCTGGATTCAGAAGAGAATGTGGAATCAGGGATATCATTGCTGATTGTCAGATGGATCATGGCTGAAAACAGAGAATACCATAAAAATATTTGTTGTTGACCCTATGCACAACAGAACGAAATGCTGCCAGGTCCTGTGCCATCCTCACAATCTTTGTTATTCTGAGTTCATTATTGCCGCCACTGTGTCAATCTATCTTATTACAAAATATCTCCTTAAAGTGTTAAAAAGCAAAGACATCACCTTGAGGACTTAGTTGCACCCGACCAAATCCATGGTATTTTCAATCACCTCATATGCACACAAAAGCCAGACAATGCATAAGGAAGATCAAAGAAGAATTGATGCCTTTGAATTATGGTCTTGGTGAAAAATATTTAATATACTATGGACTGCCAGAAGAATGAACAAATATGTCTTGGAAGAAGTATAGCCAGAAGCAAGGATGGTGAGACTTCGTCTTGTTCACCTTGGGCATGTTGTTATTAGTGACCAGTCCCTGGAGAAGGACATCATTCTTGGTAAAGTAGAGGGTCAGCGAGAAAGAGAAAGATCCTCAATGAGATGGACTGACACAGTGGCTGTAACAATGGGCTCAAAAACAGCAACGATTGTGAGGATGGTGCAAGACTGGGCAGTGTTTCCTTCTGTTGTGCATGGGATCATTATGAGTGGAAAGTGCCTCAAGGGTACCTAACAATATCAACAACAATATTTTCTCAAAGGAAACTTGAACCTTTTCAGTTTAACACTTAATTTTAGTTTAAGAAGTTAGCTTGGAATTTTTCAGTTTATTTAAACTAATTAACTTAAAAAACACCACTTGGTAAAATATGGAAGAAAGCCAGTATATTGTACAGTAGAATTTTTATTCAACTAGGTATGTGTGTTAGGCTGGGTTCTCTAGAGACATAAAACCAGTAAAGCATATAAATATATAGAGAGATTTAGATCAAGGAAATGGCTCACACAGTTGTAGAGGCTGGAATGTCCCAAGTCTGTGGGTCAGGATAGAGGCCTCTCCTGGTTCACATAGACCCAGGGCCCGGCAAACTCAAGACTGGCAAGTCAGACAGCAGGGCTCTCACTCACAGGCTGTGAAGATTGACGAATCTCAAGATTGGCAGACAAGACAGCAAATAGCTAGCTCAAGTCCCAAGAACCAGAGGCCTGACAAACAGGAGCCAGCTGCAGGTCCTAGAGAAAGCAAAATCCACTGAGCCTTGCCTGAACATCCACTTATATTCGATGCAGGTCACAACCCCAAGGAAACTCCCTTCCAACTGATTGGCTACTCACAGCAGATCCCATCATGGAGATGATCATGTTATATTAAATCTCATCATGGAAGTGATCATATCATCATACAACTGCCCAACTACTTCATAACTGCCAAACCACTGAGAATCATGGCCCAACCAGGTTGACACAAAACCTTAACAATCACAGGATGTCACTATGATTTTTGGGTGAGGGAAAGAGTATTATCTTCATTGTGGATTCAAACATAAATTCTTTTTGCTCAATAGATTAATGAAAGAAAAAATTATGAAGGAGCTAAAATTTGGAGACCAACAGCCCATTTCTTACCTTAGCTACAAATTAAGTGTCTTATAAAAGATTATGCCACAGAGAATATTAGTAGGATGAAAATAAATAATTTGTCACATTATTGAAAGAAAATTACTTTCATGAAGAAAAACTTTAAGAATGAAATGTTCTTCCTACTCATCTTGGATTCAATCAGTCCAGCTACCTTTTATCAGTCAAGTAACACATTTCTCTTTTATCACTATTACTATGTTTGAATCATCATGCCTTCAGATGAACTGCTTGGAGAAAATGGCTTGAAAGAAATATATAAATATATATTAGCATCATTCTTCTTTCTTCTCTCTTTAGTGGCATTGCTTTCAAGTCAAGTTGGCTCTTGTCCAAAAACAAAGCAACAGTAAAACAGCTGGTACCAATTATACTAACCTCAGTAAGACTACATGCTCAAGTGTTCAAGTGGCAAACTAGATCTATGATATAATGGACTTGTCATTTCATAGCTTGACCTTGGTGCTTAGGCACAGTTTACCCATTCACTCCTTTTTAATCCAATCTATACAATTATGTGCCCACACTCTTGTAATAAGTAAACATTCTTTTATTATGTTTGAATAAGTTCATTAAAAAACCACTGCTTAAATGTTATATACACACAACTAGTGGATCTTATTTTTTAGAAAAAAGTAAAAAATAAAAACTGAATATAAAAATTTGACTAAATACATTTCCAAATAATATATTTTGACACAGCCCTAAGGATTTGGAATTTTTGAAAGAGAAATACACGATAATAGATGAACAAAATGAAATGCACATCATAGTTATTTTCTCAGTATAAACTTTTTTTTTTAAAGATACCCATTTCAAGTGTATTTATAAAAGGATGGGAAAACCGAGTGGCTTCTAAATTATTCATTTCAAAAATATTTGACTTCACAAGAACATACCTTTAATTTTCATAATATATTTGTATATCAATACTATATTTCTTATAAAAGTTCTCATTTATTTAAGGAGCATAGATTAAAACCTTAGTTGCCTAAAATGCTATTTTCTAGCAGCAGGAAGTAAATGTTGGCGATACAAAATAGAATCTGAACAAAAAAGACTTCCAGTTCATAATTTTATTCCCTAAGAAGTAAAAGTTCTAAATCTGGCAAGACTTACTGAGTTTAATATGTTTTACTCTAAAATAGAAACTCTTCAAGTTTACTTTAGGAAAAAAAAATCCAGTGCTCTCCATCTAGACAAGCATCTCACAAATCACAAAGAGGATTTTGTAACTAAGCAACCAAGGTCAGCAAGACTGTGACCAAGGTTTGGAGAACCAGCTGAACACACACACACACCAGGCAGCATGAGGGCATGGCAAAATGAGGACTTGAGTTTCAATAAGAAAATTAATGCTGTATTTTGAAGCACTCTTTTCAAAATCTGTCTTCCCATAACACTATTCAGGTATACATTGTGAAAAACAGTTGAAAAATCCGCTTCAGATCCACATTTTGAATAATAAACTATATTTTATCCAAAAAATTTTCCAGTATAAATATGCCCTGATCATTCAAGTAACTAGAAAACGAACAAGCAAACAAGCAAAACAAAACAAAACATGCTTTTGAACAGACACTTTTCTAACACCTGGGATTTTACTTACATAGTGAATGAATACTTGACTTTTATAAGCAAAGATATATGCTTATAAAGAAAGGATAAATTTGCTAACTCTTGTAGTAAAAAATGTTAAGATAGATGAAATGTTTTCATTAGTTCTCAGGAACTACTTCCATATAACTGAAACTGATTTGTGTTTTTTGCATGGATACAGAGCATGGCATATCGATCAATATTACAAAATTATGGTACCCCACAGAATTCAAGAAGGAAAAAAAATATGACTGAAATCAAATAATGTAATTGATTTTAGTTGATTGTAGAGTTATTAGTTTAAAAAACAAAAATATGTTAGTTTCTAAAGCCAAAATAATTTCGTAGGCCTGTAACCCCATGTAATTATGTCAGAAAATTGTAGTATTGTAGTCATTTACATTGTTAACTGTTGAAAAGCCTCACAGGGTAAGCAGTATTGTGAACAGCTTTAAAGCTTGTATGATATTGTGATTATGTCATATCTAAGGTCTTCTAGAAGCCTGGTGACACAAGTGGCTTGTGATCCACTGCTACCCAAAAGGTTGGCAGTTCGAACACACACAGCAGCTCCACAGAAGAAAGGCCTGGCGATCTGCTTCCATAAAGAGTAAAGCCAAGAAAACCCTATGGAGCAGTTCTACTCTGTAACACATGGGGTCTTCTAAGTGTTAGCTGAGTGGATTTGACAGGCTATATGGATAAAATTAGCTATTATTCTGTTAGCTTATTTTCCACCCATTCTTCCCACAGGCCAAGTTCATATCTGTGCCTAAAGTGTGCACCAAAATGCTCAGATAATCTAGTAAGTTTCCTGGTTGAATCAAATTGACATTTAGTTTTATATCATATTTAAATTTTACCAGTCTAAACAAAATGATGAAATTTCTGATGCCGTTTTAGTGATGCCCACCTTACCTAGGAAATATATTACATATTGGTCAAAGAAATAAAAGGAACATAGGATGTATTCCTAGAATCAAAATTTCAAATTGTTTTCATATATTGTGAAGTCACAGCAAAGGTACAGATAAACATTTTTTTATCAAGCATTCATCTCCTATAATTCTTAACTTCCTGCTTCTATTTCCGCCTATTGCACATTTAATTAAGCTTCAATATGACCATAATTAAGTGTAATCTTATGGCTAGTTTAAAGAAAGCTGTATATCACAGTAATGCTGTGTTCACGGACCTTAGTGTTATCATTTCAGCACAGATGCTTGACTTGAAACTACAGGCACTGGTCCACATCTTAGTACATGATATTGAGAAAATATGTTTGTATGCCTAGAGTTTATAGGTGAAGTCATAAGCTGCTGGATTCAGCAGTATTTTCTGAACTTGTAACCTTTCTCTCTTAGCTGACCAGCAGGAGGGAATATGACATTATTTTGCAGGGACTCTGGATATGTTTGAGAATTTATGCTCCACTGGGAAGAACAGTAGGGAAATAAGATTCAGTAATTCAGGCTCTGGACTGATAACTAACTGTATCTGAAGAATATCAGGCACCACATTAAAGTTCACTTACACACTAGATTGTTAGCCAGATTGTTTTTAATGCATAAGACAATCCCTGGTGAGAAAGCTGGATATGGATGAAAAGCAGCAAGATGAATGTTTTCTACAGATTTATTTTTATGACTGGCTATATGGACATAATTTCAAAGGTCTATTTTTACATGTTTAAAATCAGATCTTAAAAGTGTTACATTACATATACATTCTAAAGGACAAACATAAGGTATCTACCTCATGCTTTTTTGGAATTCAAATTTAAGAATGTCTAAACACATGATCCATAAGCCAAAAATTATCAAGAGCATAACCAAATGAATATAGGGTTTTCCTTAAGCTAATCACCATGTACACTGCTCATATCCCCTAGTAATAAAATCAAATTTCTTTTAAAAATATTTTATTCAAAAGTCATATCTGTCCCTTGGAATGGTGAAAAAATATTATTGATTGTTATTTTGTATGGGAATCATTACTTGGAAAATTTTTCATTTAGTAGTTTACAATTTTTTAGATTTGATAAATATGTAAATATATTCTCTTCAAACATGCCTATAATATCTATGGACCTTTTTCTCTTACTATAAAAATGTGTTTTAAAAAAGATTAGCCGTAAGGTTTTTACTTATTTCCAACTTTCATAATAAATGACATCTGTGAGCCAGATGGAATTAATGAAAAAATCCTTCTACTTCCTGTGCTGCTCAAGAGAAAATAACACTGATCATTTTGACCTCAAAACAACCATGGTTTTATTGTCTACAGATTACATCGTTTTTCATATTTGCTCCTAGAACAAAATGATTTCCACTTTAACATCTTTTTCAATTTATTTTGTCTTGTTCTTGAAGAAAGAACGCTTTAAAAAGCAAACCAAAACAAAACAATACCTGTGGAAAGTTAGAAAACTTTTATACTAACATGACAATAAATTATCTAGGCTCCTAATACAAACCTAAGTCCTTTAGCACTATTTTATTATAACTGTAGCTTGAAGATAAAGCAAATATTAATTCAAATTTTAAATTATGTATGTATTAACTTAATAGTTAAAAGCAGATGTTCAATTACTTATTCTCTAGAATGTCTAATAGATAACTTTACATTAGGAAAAGAAAGGAGGAATGCAAACTTTAGATCAGTTCACCAAGTAAAATAACTTTTAGCATAAATAATTTGATTAACTTGTGTAGTACTTCATTTTGTTTGCTGTGTTCTGGGCATAAACAAAGCAAAATGGACAACTGATATAATAATGTAACTACTGGAGGCACCACACACACACAAATATAAGCAACTATGAAGAACAGGAAGACAAAGACTTTGTAACTGTAAAGAAGAAATTTATTAAGAAAAGCATTGCGGTTGCAAACTTAGGAAAGTGGAAAAAATCCATATTATCATTATGGGAAAATATTTTTTATGAAAACTGTGGCTCTTAGTACGTCTTTGTTTTATCACTGAACACATGACTGTCAATGTCAACATTTTCCACTAGAATGACTTCTACTAAGGCAGGAACCATGCTTCATTCATTTCTGTATCCTGAGAATTTACCAGACTGAAACTCAGTCTGAAACCATTCAAATCTGATAAATGAATGGATAAATGTGTTAATCCTTTTCATCATTAACCACTTGTCAGTATTATTTATGTCCTATTATTGAAATATTAATTAAAGAAACAATTGGAAGTAAAATATATTTAATTTGTATGTTGTTTTGTTGTTAGGTGTCATCAGATTGATTCCAACTCAGCGACCCTATGTACAACAGAATGAAACCCTGCCCGGTCCTGCACCATCTTCCCAATTGTTAAGCCCATTGTTGCAGCCACCGTCTATCCATCTCATCGAGGGTTTTCCTCTTTTTCATTGACCCTTTACTTTACCAAGCATGATGTCCTTCTCCAGGGATTGGTCCTTCCTGATAACATGCCTTAAGTATGTGAGACAAAGTCTTGCCATTCTCCCTTCTAAGGAGCATTCTGGCTGTATTTCTTCCGAGACAGATTTATTCATTCTCTGAGCAGTCCATGGGGTATTCCATATTCTTCACCAACCTTCTTTGATCTTCCTTATTCATTGTCCAGCTTTCCCATGCATATGAGGTGATTAATAATAATTAATAATTATTGTATAAATAATTTGAATAAACCTTTGTCAAAAATGTATGTAATTCTTATTTAATATGTTAGTAATGAAAAGAATTTAATGAAGTATTATTAAACTTTTTGTTTGCTTGGGTTAGCAAATTTACAACGGAATTGATCTTTCTCCCACAATTCTTCCATGTTATATTGCATACACATGTTAATTTTTTAAAGACTAAAGAAGCTTTTGCAGTGAATTGTTAATGGTATCATTAATCTATGTACAAAATGTTATCATATAATTAATAGTCTTTCCAATAAAGGAGAAACACGGGAGCTATATAATTAACGATAGTAGTGTAGACTTTACAAAGATAAAATGGCATGTTGCTAAAACTAGGCCTCTTATTTTAGTCTGATTTTGTTCACAATCCTGAAATAAAGCAAATATTTGCCTTGAAAGATAATAGTAATTATTTGACTATTGAAAGAAACAAAGTTAATGTCCTTACTGAGTACTTAATTTATTTTCATAGTTAATGCACATAGCAAATTAATGAAATAGGATTTTCAGAGACCTCATACAAATATTCCTTATTAACCATGATCATACAGTTCCAAAGTGGTCTTGAGTTTTGCAGTAGAATGCATACACCAGCATGTGCATCTTTGTCCTGGGGAGGGAGGATGTGTACCCATCTATCTATCATCACTTCATCTTTTGACACATTGATAGCCGTAACTATACATTGTTTCTCTTCAGGTCTAATTCAACAAGACAACAGAACTTCTCTATTTTTTTCTTAACTTCTTGTTTTTTTCTCACAGAATTAATAAGGTCAATTTTAGTGTCTCAACGATACTGAACAGTTTGGTTGAATTTTATACATGTTACATTTACAAATATTTGTGCATAAACACTCATACACCTACAGTCTATATCACCACTACACAAATGAAAAGCAGTAAAATAAATTGAACCCTTAGATCCAGAAATGTATCCATACTTCCAAATGTGTAGATTAAAAAATTGTTATTCAGATTTATTTTACCCTGATTAGTGTGCTTCTCTGATGGTTAAACAAAAACAGACAAACAAGGAAAGCACACCAGTACTAAAATAGCTACATTAGAATAAAAATTTAGTAGTCCATGCCTCTAGGACAGTATTATTTCTAATCACGGTAGGCTACATGAGGTACAAAATGTATAAAAAGGTACAATTGAATTGAATAACAATGTATGATTTCACACCTTGTAGGGCAAGCTCTGGGAGACCTTAAGAATTGAAAAGCTCTTTTATATCACACAATTATGGTATCTGTCCTGATTTTACTGCCAGTCTTCTATCTTTCAGTGTTTGATTTACACTAATCACAGTTTCTTCCAATATTTAACCACAAATGAAGACCATCCATGCAGCTTCTGCTGTAGTTTGAATTTTTATGCTTTTTCTTTTTTTTCTTTTTACTACTTTATGTTGGTTTAGTTTTTTAATTGAGTTATACTATGGTATTCTGGCAAAACAGCATTGACCCACAGTCTGACTCACACGGCATGATTGTTTCCAGCAGTGTAGAGACATGATTTCATTTCCCTTGTCTTTTATTTTATTATTATTTTTTCTTTCATTATATGGTAGAGTGAGTTTGGGATGCATTCGATATTCCTTAAAATGAAATAAAAAAAAAAAATCCAGTTGAGGACTCAGTTATGGAAAATGAGTGTCATGTTCTTTCTGATTTAAAAATGCCAATTATTCATTTCATTGTGTGATGTTCCTGAGAGTGAATTGAATATTCAGATTAGATTTAAAAAAAAAATTGCCCTTGCCCAAATACTTTCTCTGGTTTATAGACAATGATACGTCAATACTAAACTTTTACACAATTTTTCTTTTTGTAATATTAAAATATTTGCAATATTAGTTCTCATTTATTAAAATTTCCAGCATATTAGGGGCCAGTAATTTCTAATATAAACATTTCCTACTTGAAGAATCAGAATTCAACAACTGACCTTTTTTCTAACCTTTAAACATAAATAAGTATTAGACATAAGATGGCCATATGATTTAAATTTCTCCAAATTAGCTTCTCTTATTCAAATGTGTAGATAAGGGATCAGGGATCTGCAAACTTTTTTCTTAAAGGACTGGAGAATAAATATTTTAGACTTAGAGTCCATAAAGCCTTGGTCACATGGTTGTGAGAAAGCCAATACCTAAATAAATAGGCATGACTGTGTCCCCAAAAAACCCTATTTACAAAAAACAGATTGCCCACCATGGTTTTCGATCCCCGATGTAGATAATTCTTCACTGTTATTGGATTTGTAGATATTTCTTTAATTACTGCTCTTAAGAATTTCTTTCTGAAAGTTAAAATAGTTTTAAAAATATAGATAAGTTGAGAGCTGAGTCTTATCTGGAGTTGGGAAAATCAAAATGTCAATATTTAAACAATGAAATTTTATGTTTGTGTATTATTTTTGGGGAAAAAAACTCAAAGTTTTAAATATGTGATTTATTAAAACGTATTTTATTTACTAAACATGTTTATTATGGCCTCAGAATATAAAAGCCACAAATTGATTAAAAAAAAGTACTAAATTCTCAAAAGTAACTGGCTTTGTACAAATTGAGAGAGGACACTGCTTTGTCAAATGTTCCTTTCTGCAGTTGTTGGGTGCAAGGTGCTATACATACGTGCAAAATTAGATCAACTCTGGTAAACATGATATTAAAATCTTCTATATCCTAGTTGTTTTGTTTTCTTTGTTTTTCCTTTCTATCTGCATGTCCTGTCAATAACTAATAGCAGCCTGTTGAAATTTCCCACTTTCATTTTAAAAATGTATGTTTCTCTTTTTAATTCTGTAATTTTTTTATTTTAATCTTTTTTAAAAAATTTTTTCCCATACAAAAATTTCTACATACATTGTTATGTGACTTTAATTGCTCTCCCCATACTGTGACAGCACTCTCCTCCTTTCCACTCCTGATTCCCCAAATCCGTTCAGCCAGCTCCTAACCCTCTCTGCCTTCCCATCTCACCTCCAGACAGAAGCTGCCCCTTTAGTCTCTTGTATCTACTTGAGCTAAGAGGCACACTCTTCACGAGTATCATTTTATGTCTCACAGTCCAGTCCAATCCCTGTTGAGAGAGTTGGTGAAATTGTTTTAGTTGTTTAGTTTAGAGAATCCAGAGACCATGCTGTCCAGGGTTCCTCCAGTCTCAGTCAGACCATTAAGTCTGGTCTTCTTTCTAGAATTTGAGTTCTGCACCTCACCTTTCTCTTGCTGCATCCGAGACTCTCTGTTGTGTTCCCTGTGAGGGCGGTCATTGGTGGTAGCCAAGCACCATCTAGTTCTTCTGGTCTCAGGATGACGCAGTCTCTGGTTTATGCGGCCCTTTCTGTCTCTTGGGATAATACTTTCCTTGTGTCTTTGGTGTTCTTCAATCTCCTTTACTCCAGGTAGTTGGGACCAATTAATGCATCTTAGATGGCCACTTGCAAGCTTTTAAGACCCCAGATGCCACTCACCAAAGTAGGATGCAGAACATTTTCTTAATAAGCTTTGTTGTGCCAATTGACCTAGATGTCCCCTGAAGGCATGGTCCCCAGACCCCTACCCTGCTACTCTGTCCCTCAAAGTGTTTGATTGTATTCAGGAAACTTCTTAGCTTTGGTTTAGTCCAGTTGTGCTGATTTCCCCTGTAGTGTGTGCTGTCCTTCCCTTCACCCAAGATAATTCTTACCTACTGTCTATTTAGTAAATAACCCTCACCCTCTTTCTCCACCCTCATAACCATCAAAGACTGTTTTCTTTTGTGTTTAAACCTTTTCTTGAGTTCTTATAATAGTGGTCTTATACAATATTTGTCCTTCTGTGAGTGACTTAATTCACTCAGCGTAATGACCTTCAGCTTCCTCCATATTATATTTCACTGCTTCATCATTGTTCTGTATTGTTATGCAGTATTCCATTGTGTGGATATACCATAATTTGTTTATCCATTCATCCATTGATGGGCACCTAGGTTGTTTCCATCTTTTTCTATTGTGAACAGTGCTGCAATGAACATCAGTGTGCATATATCTATTTGTGTGATGGTTCTTATTTCTCTAGATATATTCCAAGGAGCAGGATAGCTGGATCTTATGGTACTTCTATTTCTAGCTTTTTAAGGAAGCCCCAAATCGATTTCCAAAGTGGTTGTACCATTTTACATTCCCATCAACAGTGTTCCAATCTCTCTACAACCTCTCCAGCATTTATCATTTTGTGTTTTTTGGATTAATGCTAGCCTTGTTGGGGTGAGATGATATCTCATTGCAGTTTTGATCTGAATTTCTCTAATGGCTAATGATTATGAGCATTTCTTCATGTGTCTGTTAGCTGCCTGAATATCTTCTTTGGCAAAATGCCTGTTCATATCCTTTGCCCATTTTTAAATTGGGTTATTTGCCTTTTTGTTGTTGAGGTTTTGCAGTATCTTGTAGATTTTAGGGATTAGATGCTGATCGGATTTGTCATAGCCAGAAATTTTTTCCCAGTCTGTAGGTTGTCTTTTTACTCTTTTGGTGAAGTCTTTTGATGAGCATAAGTGTTTGATATTTACGAGCTCCCAGTTATCTAGTCTCTCTTCTGGTGCTTGTGCATAGTTACTTATGGTTCGTATTGTATTTATGCCATGTATTAGGGCTCCTAGCTTTGTCCCTATTTTTTCTTCCATGATCTTTATCATTTTTGATTTTACGTTTAAGTCTTTGATCCATTTTGAGTTAGTTTTTGTGCATGGCGTGAGGTACGTGTTTGTTTTATTTTTTTGTAGATGGATATCCAGTTATGCCAGCACCATTTGTTAAAGAGACTGTCTTTCCCCCAGTTAAAGGACTTTGGGTCTTTGTCCAATATCAGCTACTCATAGGTGGATGAATTTATGTCTGGATTCTCAATTCTGTTCCATTGGTCCATGTATCTGTTGTTCTACCAGTAACAGGCTGTTTTGACTACCAAGGTGGTATAACAGGTTCTAAAATTAGGTAGAGTGAGGCCTCCTACCTTGTTCTTCTTCTTGAGTAATGCTTTACTTACTCGGGGCCTCTTCTCTTTCCATATGAAGTTGGTGATTTGTTCCTCCATCTCATTAAAAAATGCCAGTGGAATTTGGATTGCGATTGCATTGTATATGTAAATCGCCTTGGGTAGAATTGACATTTTCACAATGTTGAGGCTACCTATCCATGAGCAAGGTATGTTTTTCCACTTATGCAGGTCTCTTTTGGTTTCTTCCAGTAGTGTCTTGTAGTTTTCATTGTTCAGATCTTTTATGTCTCTGGTTAGATTTATTCCTAATTATTTTATTTTTTTAGGGATTATAGTAAATGGTATTGATTTGGTGATTCCTGTTCTAGGTTCTCTTTGTTGGTGTAAAGGAATCCAGCTGATTTTTGTATGTTTATCTTGTTTCATGTAACTTTGTTTAAATTTTCCATTAGTTCCAATAGTTTTCTTGTGGATTCTTTGGGGTTTTCTGTACATAAGATCATAGCATCCGTAAATAGAGATATTTTGACTTCTTCCCTACCAATCTGGATGTGCTTTATTTCTTCTTCTAGCCTAATTGCTCTGTCTAGAACCTTCAGCACAATGTTGAATAAGAGTGTTGATAAAGGGCATCCATGTCTGGTTCCCGTTCTCAAGAGGAATGCATTCAAAGTCTCTCCATTTAGGATGATGTTGGCTGTTGCCTTTGTATAAATGCCCTTAATTATATTGAGGAATTTCCCTTCTATTTCTATTTTGTTGAGAGTTTTTATCATGAATCAGTGTTGGACTTCATCAAATGCCTTTTCTGCATCGATTGATAAGATCATGTGGTTCTTGTCTTTTATTTATGTGACATATTACATTGATTGTTTTTCTAATGTTGAAGCATCCCTGCATATCTGGTATAAATCCCATTTGATCATGGTGAATTGTTTTTTTGATATGTTGCTGAATTCTATTGGCTAGAATTTTGTTGAGGATTTTGCATCAATTTTCATGTGTGATATTGGTGTGTAATTTTCTTTTTTTGAGGTGTGTTTACCTGGTTTTGGTATCAGGGTTATGCTGGCTTCATAGAGTGAGTTTGGTAGTAGTCCATCCTCTTCTATGCTCTGAAATACCTTTGGTAAGAGTGGTGTTAACTCTTCTCTGAAAGTTTGGTAGCATTTTCCCGGGAAGCCATCTGGGCCAGGGTTTTTTTGTTGTTGTTGGGAGTTTTTTAATTACTTTTTCAATCTCTTCTTTTGTTATGGGTTTATTTAGTTGTTCTACCTCTGTTTGTTTTAGTTTAGGTAGGTGGTGAGTTTCTAGAAATTTGTCCATTTCCTATAGGTTTTCAAACTTGTTAGAGTACAATTTTTCATAGCATTCTGTTATGATATTTTTAATTTCAGCTGGGTCTGTTGTGAGATCACCCATCTCATTTCTTATACTGGTTATCTGCT
>NW_004444075.1:6573906-6601501 GCF_000243295.1 Trichechus manatus latirostris
AGTGTCCTTCCTTATCCTTTGTGGTGGATTTTACTTGAAAATCTATTTTTTCAGAGATTAATTTTGCCACTCCTGCTCTTTTTTGAGTGTTGTCTGCTTGATATATTTTTTTTTCTGTCCTTTGAATTTTAATTTGTGTGTGTCTTCAAGTCTAAGGTGTGTCTCTTGCAGGCAGCATATAGATGGATTTTTTTTTTTTTTTTTTAATCCAGTCTGCCACTCTTTGTCTCTTTATTGGTGCATTTAGTCCATTTACTTTCAGTGTAATTATTGATAGGTATGAGTTTAGTGCTATCATTTTGATGTCTTTTTTTGTTTGTTGTTCATAGTTTTTTTGTTCCACTTAATTTTCTGTGCTGAGTCTTTTTTCTTTATGCATTTTCTTCTCATCTTTTTCATTGTTGTTGATTTTGTGTTTGCTGAGTCTTTATATTTTTCTAGTTTTTTATTTTGACTTGTAGGGTTGTTAGTTTCATTTGTGGTTACCTTAATATTTACCCCTATTTTTCTAAGTTTATACCAGTCTTTTATTTCTTTATATCACCTTGACTTCCTCTCCATATGAAAAATCTATGTCAACATTATTTGAGTCCCTCTTTTTTGTTTTAATATTGTCAGCTTTTACATGTTGACATCTGTTTCCTTATTTTCAGTGTTTTAGCTTTGATTTCCTTTTGTGACTTTCCTATCTGGGTTGATATCTGTTTGCTCTGTCCTATGTTCTAGTCTTGGGTTATTATATGATGTTACTCATTTTCCAACCAGAGGACTCCCTTTAGTACTTCTTGTAATTTTGGTTTGGTTTTGCAAATTTCCTAAACTTCTGTTTATCTGGAAATGCCCTAATTTCGCCATCATATTTGAGAGACAGTTTTGCTGGATATATAATTCTTGGCTGGCAGTTTTTTTTTCCTTCAAACCTTTATATATGTCATCCCATTGCCTTCTTGCCTGCATGGTTTCTGTTGAGTATTCCAAGCTTATTCTCATTGACTCTCCTTTGTAGATGGCTTTTCATTTATCCCTATCTGCTGTTAAAATTCTCTCTTTATCTTTGGTTTTGGCAAGTGTGATTATAATATGTCTTGGTGACTTTCTTTTGGGATCTGCCTTATGTGGGGTTGGATGAGGATCTTGGGCAGATATCTTGTCATGTTTCACAATATCAGGTAAATTTTCTGCCGACAAATCTTCATCAATTCTCTCTGTATTTTCTGTTATCCCCCCCTCTTCTGGTACTCCAATCTCTCATAGGTTATTCCTCTTGATAGAGTCCCACATAATTCCCAGGGTTTCTTCATTTTTTTAAATCCTTTTATCTGATTTTTCCTCAAATAAGTTGGTGTCAAGTGTTTTATCTTCAGTCTCACTAATTTTGACTCCCATTGCCTCAATTCTGCTTCTATGACTTTCTATTGAGTTATCTAATTCTGAAATTTTATTGTTAATCTTCTGGATTTCTGATTGCTGTGTCTCTATGGATTCTTGCAGCCTGTTAAATTTGTCATTATGCTCTTCTCTAATCTTTTTAATTTCATCTTTTGTGTGTTCTGTGTTTTGCTTAATTTCTTTCCTAATGTCTTGAAGAGTTCTGAATATTAATTTTTTGTATTCTGCCTCCAGTAATTCCAAGAAATTTTCCTCCTCCCGAAAATTTCTAGATTCTTTATTTTGGGAGCTTGCTGAAGCCATCATGGACCGCCTGTTTATATGATTTGATATTGACTGTTGTCTCTGAGCCATCAACAAGTTATTATATTTCTTTATTTTATGTTTGCTTACTGTATCCTAGCTTCTTGTTTTGTTTTGATAGGCCCAAATAGGCTGCTTGTATGAGCTAGTTTGATCATTGGCACCTTTGTAGCTCCAATGTCCTGTCACCAGGTGATCAGATCTGTTCCTTGGTTGTAAGCTCAGGAGTCTGCCCACTTCTCCTGTATGGATTCAGCTCAGGTGCCGAGGTAGACAGCCACCCAGTGTGTGGTGTAGGAAGTCACTTACAGTCCTAGACAGGCATGGGTTGATTGGTATTGGCACAGGCATCTGGCTGCAGCAGGGGGACACGGTCTGATCAAGGCAAGGGAATGATGGCCAACCCCAAGTGTTCAGGAGGAAGGCATGTCCCTGTTCCCTACAGCACATAGTTGGGTCGGTTTGTCATCCAAACTATGAGCACCTAATGGTGTTGGCTGTAAGTACTGGGGGGCACCTCTTATTCATAGGCCCCTATCGCAGGTAGCTAGGTGGCATGGGTGGAGCCACCAGTCCTGAGGCCCCTGATATGTGTAGGTGAAGACCCTGCTTAATGGGCAGAGCAATGTCAAATGTCACAAACCTGCCACTTTACAGCTGAAACAGTTGAAGTTAGAGTTCCAGTACATACCTTGTTGTACTGTGGTAATGAGGGCCTATGCTGTTGAGATTGGCCCACACAAGTCTATGCAGGGGGAAAGGCACTCAAGGTCTGTGGATCTCTTATGTCTGTGCCTAGGCAAAGGAGCTGTGCCTATCCTGTGTTCCTGGCTTAAGGGAGCCGGCAGTTTATTTTTTCCCGTTTGTTAATTTGTTCATTCTCCAAGGCAGGGAGAATGGCTCAGGTCGTGTGACATTTCCTACTTCTGGCCCAGGGGACTCAGCAATTGCTGAAGTGGGTCCGGGACCCAGTGCAGAGCTTGGAGCGGGGAGGTAAATGGGAGAGAGGTTTTTCCCTAATGGGGGTGTTTTTGATCCACTTGGGAAGCAGTACGCAAGTATTTATCTTTTGCTGATGAGGGCTGCTTCTCACTGACTCTGGGTGGCCATGTAGACTCTCTGGCACTGGGTCTCTCCCAGTGCAGAAAACGCACTTCCCAAGGACTGCCGCTTGCCTACCTCACCACTCACCCACAAGCTGCTCAGGCCTGACGGGCTCAGGCTCTTGCTGGGTCAGGTCTGGCAACTCCTTGCTGCTTCTGAACTGTCTCTCCCTCCCCTTGGCACTAAATCTGGTTCCTCAACTCTGCCTTTGATGTTCAGGGCTCCCAGATTGCCATATATAGTCAAATCACTTGTTTTTTGGGTCTTTGTTGTAAGAGGATCCACTGGAAGCATTTGACTACTCTGACATCTTGGCCCCCCCTCTTAATTCTATAAATTTTTGCTTTGAATTGTAAGTTGCTTTATTTTCAGATTTATATATTGAGGCTAGGTTACTAGGTACCAACAAATTTTGAATTGTTGTATATTGCTGGTGGATTGTCTTTTTTGTTATTATGAAATGTTACTCCTTAAACTTCATAATTCATCTTGCCTTAACATCTAATCCATCTGATATCAGTATAAGAAAGAATAACTTTCTTTGATTAATGATTACATGGCATATCTTTTTATTTTCAAGCTTTCTACCAATTGTCATAAAGTTGATTCTGCCTCATGGCAACCCCATGTGTTTCAGAGTAGAAGTATACTCCATAGGGTTTTCAATAGTTGATTTTCTAGAAGGACTTTCTTCTGAGGCACCTTTGGGCAGGCTCAAACATTCAGCCTTTCAGTTAGCAGCCAAGTGCGTTAACCATTTGTACCCATCATTCAATGAAAGACATATTAATGTGTAAACAACTTTTTCATAATCGCTAAGTGTAGAATAATTGCAGTTTGTCTTTTTGTTCTTGGGTCTTTCCAGCCATTTCAGCACCTGAGGCTAATGATTGGGGGCTGACCAGACCACGAGGGACCACCTAGGGGCCTGATGCTGACTAAAACTCATGAGGCATAATGTAATCTATCATGACCACATGGTGAGGCTGATAAGAGCCCTGAACCTTGAGGCTCAGGTGGAGCTCCCTTGTTGATGAGCATGCATGGGAAAGGGTAGCATATTCCTCTTTAGGACACGGAAACTCCATACTGTAACCCCTCCCAGACCTCACCATATGTGTTTCTTCATTTGTACCCTTTCGGACTGCAATAAACCTGTAGTAAGTATGGTATACTCGCTATGTATTCTGTGAGTTGTTCCAGCAATTTAACAAACTTACTGGGGCAGTGAGAAGCAGAGGCTGACATCTACTTGTTCGGCAGTCTGAAAGAAGGTGTCCTTCTTTCATATGATCTGTGACCTGACTCTGGGTGCTAGGGCTGAAAAACAGCCTTTCTAACTTGTGAGCTCTGACTCAGCTCTAGGTGGCTGGGGCTGATAGAGAGAGTGCCCTGTGAGCAGCTGGTGACATGGATGTAGATGTGGGAAGGTGAGAAATGGATCCATTTCCACCCTTTGGGAGCTGGATTTATGCTGATCCAGCTAGCAATGAAGGTGTTTCCCTACCATGTCCCTTGCTTAGAGCAATAATATATTCTGATGATCTTTATCTTTTAATTGAAACATTTAGTACATTTACCACCAAGGGAGAAAGATGTGGTAGTCTGCTTCCATAAAGACTGACAGCATTGGAAACCCTATGAGGCAGTTCTACGCTGTCCTGTAGGGTTGCTCTGAGTTGGAATTGACTGGAAGACAGGAGGTTAGGGTGTCTAATGAAATTACTGATGCATTTTAGTAACCACTATCTTTGGTTTCTATATATTTGTTTATTTCATATAAGTGAGATCATACAACATTTAGTCTTTTGATGCTGACTTACTTCTCTCAGCATGATGTTGTTAAGGATCATCCATGTTGTAGCATGCATCAGGGCTTCATTTCTCTTTATGGCTGAGTAGAATCCTTAAAGTTTTTCTGCAGTAGATTTAAAAAGGCCAGCATGTTGTATGAAAGTCTAATATAAAATCTTAATTATATTGTCTTGCTTCATAAACAGTGCAAGAATTTTGGAACATTTTAGATTCATTTATCTCCTACAATCTGTGTATTATGTATGCCAAGTCTTTAATTATATATATTAAAATTCCCAATATAAAATTTTATACTTGTTTTGTATAGTCAATATTTTTTTGGTTTCACCCATATATTTCCTTCCTTCCTTCCCTCCTTCTCTCCTTACCTCCCTCCCTCCCTTCTCCCTTGTCCCTTCCTCTCTGTTTCTTTTTTTATTGTCTAGTTCTTCCTAAAGAACATCGTATAATACTTTGGTGTTTCCCTTAGTTCAGGTCTACTAGCCTCAAATTTACCAGTTTTTGTTTGCCTGAAATGTTTTTATTTCCCCTTCATTTTTGAATGATGTTTTCTAAAAATATAGAATTCTAGACAGAGTTATTTTCTTTTAGCACTTGGAAGATATTATTTCATTATCTTCTGGCTTCTTTTTTTTTTGAGAAGCAAGCTGCCATTTTTATTGTTGCTCCTTTAGATAAGTAATGAGTCTTTAATATGTCTTTTTAAGATTTTTTAAATATTTTTAAGATTTTAATCAAGTCTTCAGCAGTCTAATTATGGTACGCTTAGGTATACTTCTCTTTCTATTTATCCAACTTGAGGTCCATAGTGCTTCTTAAATCTGTAGCTTAAACTTATTCATTAATTTTAGAAAATTATCTTAACACTTCAAATATTGATTCTGCACAATTGTCTCTCCTTCTTCTAAGACTGCAAATTAAATACATGTTAAATCTGTTGTTAATCACCTTATATTGTGATCGTTTGTTTTTTGTTTTTTCCTGTATATACCACCCTTTTGGCCCTGTTCTTTAGCCTGTGTGCAACTGTTACATTATTCACCTCAGTTATGGTGTTCTTTAGTTCTAAAAATTCTGTGTCTGATATATTTATAGGTCCCACTTCTCTGATGAACTTTCATGCTATTTACTAGGACATTTTAATCATAGTTATCATAGTCTACTTCAAATAACTCCAGTGTATGGCTGTCTCATATTATAGTTTCTATGGTCTAATTTTTATCTTATTTTTTGTCAGATATTGCATATTTTATGCAAGGTTAATTTTGCTTGTGTGCCAGACATTGCAGATGGACAATTTTAGAGATAATTTGAGGCTTTGTATAATTTATATTCTTCCAGAGAGAATTTCTTGTTTTCTCCTGGCAGACAGTTTATTTAGGCACAGAAAAAAAAAATCTAATAAATTATTGAGATGATCCAAATATGAGATTCTGTCCCTTTGAGGAATTTTATTTCCTGCAAGCACTTAATGCAATCTTGTACATTTTTGGAGTTCTTCTCTAGGTTTCAAACGGAGAATTTGTCTGAAACAAGTTACTTTGCCACAGCTGCATTGACACCTACAATTTCTTCTGTTTATTGAACTTTACCTAGGTCACCCAAGGACATAGACACATCATTTTTGTATTACAGTCTTTTTTATATTATTGCCAATGCTTGGTAATATAAGTCTTTTTAATTTTATCCATTATAGTACATATGAAGTGGTTTTAGTTTGGATTTCCCTAGTAGTGATGTAGTACCTCTTCTCATGTACTTATTGGCCATTAGTGTATCTTCTTCAGTAATTTGTCTGTTGAAATACTTTTTCCAATTGCATTATTGGCTTTTTATTATTGAGAAGTACGTAACTTATTATACCCATGATTACTTAATATCTTTATATAATCTGAATACAAGTCTTTTTTCGAATATATGTAATCCAAATGTATTCTCACATTATGTAGTTTGCTTTTTTAATTTTCTTTATGGTGCTTTTAAAAAGGAAAAAGTTTTAAGTTTGATAAAATTATCTTATTTTTGTTAGTGGTTCATGGATTTTGGGTCCAATCTAAGATATCTTTCCTTGCCCCAAAGTATTAAAGATTGCTTATTATGTTTTCTTCAGAAGCTTTATAATATTATTAGCTTATACTTTTAGAACTATAATCTATTTCATGATGATTTTTGTGTATGATGTGAGCTATGTGTTGACGTTTACTTTTTTCTCATGCAAATATTCAGCTGTTCAAACGCTGTTATGATGAAAAGATTTTTCTTTCCCTCATTCAATTGCCTTGGCACCCTTATTTAAACACAACCTATAACATATGTATGGGTTTCTATCCTATCACACTCATGCTAAACATCCTTAATGGATTCCCATCTTATGACGAAAAAAATCCCAATTTCTTCATTTTGTTATGTGTTGCCAAATTTTGCTAGATGTTGCTAAGCAGGCAATTTATCATCTTTTCTCTGCCTGAATCTCCAGTCTCACATTTATTTACTTTCTTACTTGCTCTTTATTAAACTCCAGCTTTATTGACTTTCCTTCAATTTCTGAAATTTAAGCAAACCCTGTGTAGGGCCTTTTCCCTGCCTGGGCCCCTCTCCTCTCCAGTTTCTCATAGGTGGTTACGCCTCATCCTTCAAAGTCTCCGAATAAACGCTGTCTTCTTAATATATCTTTTTCTGAACATAGTATCTTTAGTAGGTGCCCTTGTTTTTTTTCAATCATAACACCTTTTATGTCTCTTTTATAATCTAAATTTTTAATAAATTGTTTGATTATCTATTTTGACAAGGCGAAGACCATACTTATCTTTTTGTTTCCTGTCTGAATTCTCAGTTGCTTGAAGAAAATCTTGAAGTTTGTAGGTGTTATATACATGTTGAATTAAATAAAAACTTTTGATACCTGCTGGAATTCCCCCGATTTCCCACTTTCTTCTAAGACAAATATTTTACTAAGTTTATTTACTTTGTTGATAAACTTAATTTATTAGCTTCTTTGGTCTTTACCTCTGAAATAAGATGTGGCACTACTGAACATCCTTCTTAGAATTAGCTTCTTTTTTCCTTCTTTGATTTCGTATTTTCTAATTCTATTGTTGATCCAGTAACTTTACCTTTGTCATTTCATTGACTTCTTTGTTCTCGGATCTTCTAAATGTGGGTGTTCTCTAAAATTTTATTCTTTGATCAAATCCATAGATTTTAGCTATTGCCTCCTATAGTTGACATTCAGTCGGCTCTGACCCAGTTTCAAGGTATTATTCCCATCTGCCTCTGTGCGTCCACATCAGGACATCACCAAAAATTAAAACTCAGTGTGATGTAAACAAATCTCGTCTGTTGGTTGGTTGGCCAATCAGTCTGTTGCTCAGTTTATTCATTTGTATGTTTGTTTGTTCATTTTTTTATACCTATGTTATTCCAGGAGCTAACCCTCAGTGCCTGACATACAGTAGATTCAGCTACTAATTACTTAATAATTGATGAAATCATTTTATGGTCCAAACAACTTCTCCTCTTACCTTCTCAGTTTCTCTAAATGTCACTGGTTCTCTTGGAGTCCCTTTGTCTCTCTTTCTACGTAACTTCCTCTTATGCAATCTTTTGCTAAATTCTATGAATTTAACTTGAAAATGCTTCTCGCAGCTATGAATTTCTTGAACTTTTCCCTGTTTTGGACTAGTTTAAGTCTATTTTAATAGATAATTTTTTCTTTTCGTGCTTCTGTCAACTTGGACACATCCTACATCCTTTTACGATTAGACCTGAGCATAGCTCATATCACAATAGTCTGCAATTCACAAATGAACAAGAGCTCTCAGTTACTCTTCACAAGATAGAGCCAACCTTCTATCATTCCACATGTCCCCTCCATCTACATTGCATTCTAGCAAAAAACGACTTTCTCTTTTCCATAAACATGTCTTCTGTTTTTCATATCTGAACTATTAATCATGTTTCTCCTTCGTTTGGATCATATTTCCTTCCTTTTCATTTATATGGCTTGAAATACCTCTCATTGCTAAAGGCTGCACTCAAATACCACACTACCTGGAAGCTATTTCTAATTGTCATCAACCTTGGAGGTGTATCTTCCTCTACTAGATCTTCTAGCACTCTGCTCATGTCTCCCTAATGGCACTCCTCGTATACAAAGCACAGTATTCTTATTTGATAAAGTTAAAAAATAAAAATCTATTTTGTCTTCTGGCCTTCTTGAGTTATGACTTTTGAGAACAAATACTGAATCTTGTTCATCTTTCTGAATGTCACACACACACAATGCTTAGCTGCTTGGTCAAAATAGATGTTTAACTGGACAATCCTATAAAGTTTATTTGATTCGATTTTTTTTTCTTCAATCAATCAAATTTTCCAAAGCTGAGAAGAAAAGTATAAGGGAAATTAACCCAGGAAATAATATGTTTATGGCAACTGAGGAACTTGTATCTGGGAATAAAATAAGAAGGTATTTCCTTATTTTGTTAAAGATTTAAAACAAAAAAACATTACTTCCACAGAATGCTATGTGAAAACTCAAAAGTTCTTGTAGCAGAAGCATATGGCATTTGTCTACAGTTTAAGAGATTTCCCTTACCCTCAAAGAACATAAACTTCAAACAGAAGAGGGCTGGCTGGTTTGTTTTTTGAGAGGTAGTAATGAAGAGAGTTAAACTTCTCTACCATTGTTTATCACATCACTAGACTTGTCTATAAGGAGCCCTGGTGGTGCAATTGTTAAGTGCTTGGCTGCCAACGGAGAGTTCAGCAGTTAAAATCCATTAGCAGTTCTGTGGGAGAAAAGACCTGGCGATGTCTTTCCATAAATATTACAGCCTAGGAAACCTTTTGTGGCAGTTCTACTCTGTCATACAGGGTCACAATGCATCAGAATTGACTCAATGGCACACAGCAACAGACTTGTCAATACTTCTCTAAAGCTTTATTTATAACATATCTGTTTGAATTTGCCCTTAGGTTAATCTCTGGTCAAGATTATTCACTGAGGCTAACATAACACTCATCTGTCAGTGGAGGTTTGCATGTTCTCATGATGCTCAACAGAGTTCAGAGGAACTTTCAGACTAAGATGGACTAGGAAGAAAGGCCTGGCTATCTACTTCCAAAATATCAGCCAATGAAAATCCAATGAATCACAATGGTTCGATCCTGTTGTGTGTAGGGTCATCATGAATCGGGTAATGGATGAACAGCAGCTAAAAACAATAACAATCTGCTCTATATCTCTAAAAGCAAACATCCATTGCTATTGACAATTGCTACCATACTAGCTTAGTTTGACCATTTACAGGTATAGAGGAAGATACAAGTAAATACTCAGAAAGACCAAGTCCTTATATTGTGATGTAAAATACATTAGCTACAGATTCCTTCTGATATCTGGCAGATTAATCTCCTTAAACATCCTTTTATGTGATGAAATAAAACATTGTAAGGAAATATTTTGTACTGTATATGTCAACAAGCCGGTTGTCCTACTAAACAAAGCATTCAAAAGAATTAATTAAAATACACACTTAAGATTTCCATATATGTAATTTTATTTTTTTAGAGAAAAAATTTAAAGAAATTTTAAAAAATTTAATTAGAGAATTTAATTAATCTATAATTGAGAAAAGTTTCATCTGGAATTGAAGAAATGTAATTTTGTCATTGATTGAATTGACAATTTTGAGTATATATTATGTAATGATTACCATGCCGTGGATAAAATATTAAGCAAGCCAAGAAGGTCTCTGCCCTCATAAATAGTACATTTTAATAAGGAAAAGAGATGATTTTTAAAAATTAAACATTTGCAGAAGTTTGTAGTAACAAACTGTAATACCTGCTACGTAATACAGCATTCTGTCATAACATAAGAGAGGGGGATTAAGCTAATCCAGCGGATCCGGGAAGGCATCCTTAAGGTAGTGATATTTAATTTCAGAGCCGAAACATGAGGAGTTATTTAGGTAAATGACAGTGCGGATAAATACTGCACACAACCAACTGGCAAACAAAGGAGCCTCGACTTTCCAGAGTTTAGTGACATGTGAGGGGCTCTTTAATACAAGACATAATTTCTGCTGCAGATGACATGGTCTTGGTTCTGAATCCCAGAGGCCTGCAATATGATTCTTCCACTGGAGCCTGCCAAAAGAGCTAGACTCCATCTTTTCCAGCCTCCAATAGCATATAGTCTGCTGTACCACATGGCCACTTGCACTTTAGCCAGAATCTGCTGCAGAACTCTTTCCTGCTCCAGGCTCAGATCAAACCTAGCTCACTTCAGTGTCACCGGGATTACAGAACAAGCAGCATTCCTTGGTATAGAATGTATTGCCTCTGGAACTCAAGTGACCTATGATGCTCTGTGCTCTATTATTTGTGATGCAAGATACAAGAAACAATCATTTGTCTTTTCTTTTAAGTGGATAGTTTGGCATAGCCCTGTTCACTGGAACATTAAAATCTTAACTGAACAAGAGGTCCCTGAACCTTTAAGAATTTATCCCCTACCCTCTGGAGAGCATGTGTCTTACCATGACCTACAGAATATTAGCCACCTTTTGCTCATTCTGCCCAATCAACTTGAGGCCATTCATGTAATGGGGCGGTGTGATGTTCAGTGGGATGTCTCGTTGGCCCACATAACTTTTGGTAAAGTAGAGGGTCAGCAAAAAAGAAGAGTTGACAAAGTGGTTGCAACAATGGGCTCAAACAGCAATGATTGTGAGGATGGCACAAGACTGGGCAACATCTTGTTCTGTTATATAGGAGGTCGCTGCAAGTCAGACACAACTTGAAGGCACTTAACAATAACCACGACATAATACAGGGCAGAAGAATGAACACAGCTCTGAGGAGAAATGAATATTGATGTCCGTCCCAGTGAATGTAAACAGTTTCTGAATCTCCTTACCGATTGGAATGAAAAATAATTTTATCTGATCAATGCGTCAATACCACGTACCTGAGTGCTTTTTAGTCTATTCTAGCAATGACACTAGGTCCAGCACAGTGGCTGAGATCAGAGCTTGATTAAATTTGTGTGCAAGTCTACACACATTTTGTAGAATCCACCTAGTTTGTGACTTACCAAAAATTTCAGAGGTGTACATTCAGAAGTTCTCATCTCATTGTTTAGGATCCCAGCTTTTCCAGTCAAGGCCCTGACTTTAACATGACAAGCCTGGCTTAGCTGGACATTCAAATATCTCTGGACCTCTGCAGCTGTAACTTAGATCTGATTGGTGCTTAGCTGTGAACTCTCTTCCACTGCAGGATAAGGAGCTCTTTGTAAGCTGCTATAGAGACCCTCTTCCGCTCACACTTAGTCTTTAACTGCTTAAAAGCCCTGAGTTTCCCATTATTCTTCTGCAAGGCAATAATTCAATTTTGCAGTAACTGATTCCATGCCCTCTAAGCATTGTTCCCTGTAATACTTTTTTGAAATGCCTAAATCATTAAATCTACAGGGGAATTTTCCCAAGTCACCTTGGCCGAAATCATTAGTGATTGGATTACGGTTGTTTGCCTCACATATTCTTCAGGATGGCATCCTCTATGCCTGCCAGTTGTTGAGTCTCCCATTCCCAGAACCCGCTTTTACCTCCTAACCTGTTTTGTTGGTCTGTGCTTGGCACCACTTGCAGAGTTTGGGTCCTCTTAGAAGCAGATAGAAACTAGAATTAGATGCGTTAAGTGATTTATTGGGGAAATCATCTGTGAGGGAAAATGGGGAGCCTGAAGCCTGGAAGGGTGTTCATAACTTGATGCAGATCTGACCCCCATGGAGGAGAGGGGAACAGAAGTAAAATTATATAGGACACATCTTACATTAAGCGGTGTAGTGCAATTCTAAGAAAGCTTTAGCAAAGCAATGGGGAATCCTCGAACCATCACCATACATCAGATCACCATACATCAGAGGACTTTTCTCCCAGGAAGAGGCCTGACTTATATTCTCACCTTGCTCAGTCACTGGCTGGGAACAGCCGGTGGGAAGCATGACTTTGGCACAAATGAAGTGTTGGATTTCAGGGCACAGCAGCTGGAACCATCAGTTAATTTTGTTCTCTGTAGTCAAAGATTTGAGAAGCGCATTTTCTTGACTAACAGTCCAGAATGCTTTTCCCCCTCCTCCATAATGAAGACAAACCAATCTGAAGCTATGTATTGAAAATGACAGAACCTGTCAGCTTAAGTTCTTGAATAAGTACATGTAGAATGGCACTGACCAAGTACCATAACATGAGAAAGAAAGAAATTTCTATTGTATTTGAGCCATTATACATTTTCAAATCTGCTTATTACAGCAGTTAATTTACTTCAAATGATGCTTCTGCTCAACCCACAGTAATACTTTTGTACTTGTATTTACCTTTTATCTGTATGCTTTTGCTGGCATGTCACTAGCTCTGACCTACAGTTATCACTGCCAGCAATGTTGTCCACTTACTAATCTCTATAATGTGCATTACTGATCTGGTAAGCACTAACAGATCCTTACTCAGGAATTGGCTTCTGCCGCAGCAGGAAGCATTCTGTTGAGAAGGAACTTAAAATTCAAAGTCGACTAGACTCCAGTTCTTTGGTCTCCTACCCTGCTTGCTTATAACATTTGTTTTTCCCCACCTTGCTTTAATAACTGCTATTTGGAGCCCTTGTGGCACAGTGGTTAAAGCACTCAGATGTTAACCAAACGATCAGAGGTTCAAACCCACCAGCCACTCCGCGGGAGAGATATGTGGCAGTTTGCTTCCATAAAGATTTATAGCCTTGGAAATCCTATCGGGCTGTTCTACTCTGTCTTCTAGGGTCACTATGACTAGGAATCAACTCGATGGTGGTGGGTTTAATTTGGTTTTTATTTGTTTGCCTGGTTTTTGAAGCATTTCAAGTATTTTGGCTTAACGGAGATTGTCTGTGTATTCCTAAAACTTTAAATGCTAGTTACTGTGCCTTTTCTTGCCTAAAACTAGGGGTAAATGTTCTCCTCTGGTTCTTTACTTCATAACTTCTCTGAAATACGGTTGGTTTCTCATTTTGAAATTGTTTAATTCTCTGTTTCTTTCTACTCTCTTATTTTATAACCTCTTGGTTTTCTACCATTTTTTGTATACTTGGTTCATGATTTTAATGTGGAGCTCTATTTTTTTTCCTGGATCCAGTTTTTGATTCGGTTTTCACAGCCTATCACTTCACAAGTATCCACGTTAACAAAGCTATTTTTTCTCTCTGTAATACCAGATATCTTTCTCCTAGTCCCAGACTGATCTGTACCTTAAGAAACTGTATGAATCAGATAAGTTTCATAGCCTCTAATAATTTCCTCCTTGCTTGGACTCTTACATAAAAAATAAATAGATAAACAAAACAAACAAACCATTGCTATCATGTTGATTCTAACTCATAGTGACTATAGGACAGAGTAGAACTGCCACATAGGGTTTTCAAAGCTCTAATCTTTAGAAGCAGACTACCACATCTTTCTGCTGTGGAGTGGCTGGTGGGTTCAAACTGGTGAACTTTCAGTTAACAGCCAAGCTCTTAACCACTGTGCCACCAGGGCTCCTCAGCTGTTACTTTATGACTCTTTTATTTAATTGATCAGATATTGCCTCCTTAAATATTTTTACCACACATTGGTAATTGATTATTTTCATATTGTAATTTATTTTATTGCGCTTCAGGTGAAAGTTTACAGCACAAATTAGTTTCTCATTCAAAAATTTACACACAGATTGTTTTGTGCCATTGGTTGCAATCCCCGCAATATGTCAGCACTCTCTCTCTTTCCCTTTCCACCTGGTTTCCCCTTGTGTCCATTAATCCACTTTTCCTGTCCCTTCTTCCCTCTTACTATCTAGTGATTTCCCCTCCCTCATAACCATCAAAGATTTTTTTTTTTCTGTGTATAAAAATTTTCTTTTTTTTTTTTTTTTAAAATAGTGGTCTCATACAATATGAATTCTTTTGTGACTGACTTATTTCACTCAACAATAATGCTCTCCAGATTCATCCATGTCGTGAGATGTTTTGCAGATTCACCGTTGTTCTTTATCATTGCATAGTATTTCATTGTGTGTATGTGCGATAATTGGTTTATCCATTCATCTGTTAACAGTCAGTTTGTTTCCATCTTTTTGCTATTGTGAATAATGCTGAATGAACATTGTTTATCCCCCTTTTATAGTTTTGACATTGTCGTCATTTACAGATTGACATCTCTGTTTTCCTGTTTTAAGTCTTTTAGCTTTGTTTTATTATTGAGAATTCTTTACCTAGGTTGGTATCTGGCTGATGTTGTCCTGTATCCTAGACTGAGGTTCTTGTATGATGTTGTTGGTTCTCTAACCTAAAGACTCCATTTAATATTTCCTTTAAGTTTCATTTGGTTTTTTACAAATTCTCTTATTTCTGTTTATCTGGAAATGCCCTAATTTCACCACTGTATTTGAGAGACAGTTTTACAGGGTAGTTGTGAGTGAGTGTTTTGCAGATTCTTGGTTGTTAGTTATTTTCTTTCAAGGTTTTATATATATCATCCCATTGCTTTCTTGCTTGCATAGTTTCTGCAGAATAATCAGAATTCAGTCTTACTGTTTCCCTTCTGTATGTGACTTTGTGTTTTTCTTGAGCTGCTCTGAGGATTCTTTCTTTGTCTTGGGTTTTGGCAAGTGTGATTATGATATGTCTTGGTGACTTTCTTTTGGAGTCTATCCTATATGGGGTTGAGCTTCTCAGATAGTTAGCTTTTCATCTTTCATGGAATTTGGGAAGTTTTCTGCCAGCAAATCTTCAACAATCTTCTCTGTGTTTTCCATTTTCTTCCCCTGTTCTGGGACTCCAGTTACGTGCAAAATTTGCTCTTGATTGTGTCTCACTTAAAATTCTTAGGTTTTCTTTGTTCTTTTCTCTGGTTTTTCCTCAAAGCAACATCCATGGATTTGTCTTCAATCTCACTGATTCTGTCTTCCATTGTTTCAAATTTGCTCCTAAAACATTCTATTGAGTTGTTCATTTCTGAAGTTTTGTTGTTTATCTTTTGGATTTCTAGTTTTTCCTTTTTATGATTTCTAATTGTATGTTTATTTTGACATTTTGTTCTTGTATTATTTTCCTGAATTCTTCTGTTGTTTCGTCTGTGTTTTCCTTGGTTTTGGCTATTTTTCCTTGGTTTTCTCTGTGTTTTCCTTGATCTGTTTCCTAATCTCTTAGAGAGCCCTAAATATAAGTTCCACTGCCTTTTCTTCTGCCAGAAGGTTATCTGATTCTTTGCTTTGGTCACTCACTGGAGCCATGTTGTTCTGCTCTTTTGTATGTTTTGATATTATCTGCTCTTTCCTAAATATTAAGGTATTATTTTCTTTATTTATTGATTGTATGTTCTTTTTTTTCTTCTTGTTCTGCTTTTTTGTTTTGGTTTGTATGTATCAGAGTGGGTGGGAGTGCTTTGCTGCTTGCTCATCTGTTGGCATGATAGCTTTCATTACCTTGTCCAGGTGCGCAGGGCAGAATGTGGAAGTGTAAACCACTTTGCTGTTCACTGGTTTAGCAAAGTGGCTTACAGTCGACAGGACTGGAGCTGCCTGCCTCCTGTTGTTGTTCCAGTGGTGTGAGAGCATTCACATCCCCTTGCCAGATGGGCAGGGTGTTGGATAAGGAGTGATACAGGCTCACTTTCCATAATTCAACAGCTTGTCGAGTGATGGGGGGTGGGTGTGGTGTGGACTCAGTGCAGCATTAGGCCTAAGCACCAGGGATGCTCTAGCTGTGGTGGTGTGGTGGAGGCTGGTGGAAAGAGGGAAAAGTGGCTTATGGGTGTAGGTGGTAGGGAGAAAAAAGAAAAAGGAGAGAGAGAAAAAAAAGGGGTGACATGGCAGTAGCCAGCTGGTGGTGGCAGGGTGGACCCAGGGGGCTGACTGGAAGGGGAGGTATGTGACATATGGGGGTAAGTGGGAGGGAGAAAGAAAGGAAAGAAAGAAAAAATTTAAAAAATCGATAAAAATAAATAAGATATTTGGCTGTGTGGTGAGGACTGGCAGGTGTGGGCAAGGCAGACCTGGGGCAGAGGTGGCCTGGTACACTGGTGGCACTCTATCTGCAGTGGCACAGAGGAGGCTCAAGTGGGAGGGTGGGAAATGGCACTGGAGCTAGATGCGAGGGAGAAAGAAAAATAAGAGGGGGAGAAAAGAGAAAATACGGGGGAAAAATGTGGTGTTGTGGGGGCTGGCAAGTGGGGTGAAGTGGACCTGAGGGGCTGGTGGTAAGGGAGGGGAGATAATGTATGGTGGAAAGGAGAAAGAAAAGATAGAAAACAGAGAAAAGAAAAGAAAATACAAAAATGAGGAGCAGTGGGGGCTTGTGCGCGGGATTGGGGCAACCCTGGAGCAGCAGCAGGCTGGTATGCTGGTGGTTGTCTAGCTGTAGCTGCATGGCTGGGGCTGGCGAGAAGGTGAGGGAGGTGGCATACAGTGCTAGGTGGGAGGGAGAAAGAAAAAGGAGAACGGGAAAAAAAGAAAACAAAAATGGTGGCAAGGTGGGAGCAGCAGAGGAGGGTAAGGTGGACCCAGGGTGGTGGCAGGCCAGTGGCTCTCTGGCCTTGGCAGTGTGGCAGGGGCCTTTGAGAAGTGGAGGAAGTGGTGTCCTGGCCTAGGTGGAAGGAAGAAAGGAAAGGAAGAAAGAGGGGAAAATTAAAAAGCCATGCAGCAGGAGGGGGCAGGGCAGGCTGGGGGGTATGGCTCATATTGTGGACCCCAGCAGTAGGAGTTGCTGGGCTGGAGGAGTTCTTGACACTACTTATTAGAAGGGTGAGGGGTGGGAAAGCATGCTTCTCTTGTTACCATGTGCTCTGTCTCCTGTTGGGAGCTCCGTGAAGTTGCCTTCCTATACTCTCTGTCCAGGTTGTTGCTGGCTGTTTTCCAAGATGATGAAGTTGTGCTGTGTTAGTTGGCAGGGAATCTCCATTCTGTATCTCTCCTTGTTCTCTGTTTTCCGTCAGTTTCTTCTTCCATTCGGTTAATCTAGTTATCCCTTCATTTGATACTTAGGGTTTCAGGATTGACGCTCATGTCTGTTTCAGTTTTTCAGTTCTTTGCTGCAGAGGGATGACATGGTGTGGCTTTCTAGGGTGCCATGTTGGCTCAGCTTCTCTGTCATGTCATACTTTTTGAAAGTTAATAACATATTTTGCAACTAGTAAAAATATTTTGAAGACAGAAAACAAAAAATATAATTCTTTATTTCTACATGGAGTGAAATGTACCATTTAATTTTATTTTGTTGTTGTTGTCAGGTGCTGTTGAGTCAATTTTTGACTCATAGCAACCCTATGGGACATAGTAGAACTGTGTCATAGGGTTTCGTAGGCTGTAATCTTTACAAAAGCAGATCTCCAGGTCTTTCTCCCTCAGAGCCACTGGGTGGGTTCAAACTGCCAACCTTTTGTTTAACAGCTGAAGGCTTAACTGTTGTGCCACCAGGGATCCTTCTTTAATGCTGCAGAGAGTGGAAATAGCTAATGTTCTAACATGCATTTTTCAAAACTCCTAATTTGAAGGCATAAATCCAAATTATTCAAATGGATTGTCTAAATAACCCCAAAATTTTAATTTCCCTTCTAATTTCATGTGGTATAGAGTTAGTTGGTATAACAATATTGTTTATGAATATAGCAAAATAGTTCTACTCAAAGAGGACACTTTTAGTTAGTGTTGCAAACCACTGTGGTACCTGTTCACTCTCTTATTATATTATTGGAAATGATTAAAATACAATTTTTAAGCAGTCTACAGAATTCAAAAGCACAGTAAATTATTTGACGCCTGAAACTCTAGATTGTTGACAAGTTTATGGAACATCTTATATGCTTCCATCTTCTCTTGTCTTGTAAAGCCCTAGCCACATGTACTAAACCAAACTCTAACTTTCAGAGTAAAGCAGCTAGTATTTGTTTATTCTAGAGGACTATTTGTATTAACTTCCTCTTCCCAACCACTTACTTCCATTGTAAAATATTGTGGAATCATGGGGTGACATGAAAAGCTCAGCAAAGGCATTAGCTTGTTGTCCATTGAATTAGCCTCAATGTCCTTCTTTATACATGTAGCTAATAAGAGTTGCAATGTGGAATAGCTTTGCAGATAAAGCCAAGTATCATAAGTAAATATCCAGCGCAGGACTGAATAAATGGTAACTGCTATGACTGGGAGGAGGGGAACAGGTAAGAGAAGAAGTACACAGGTGAAAGGGAAAAAAAAGAAAGGTAAAAGGCTAACAGAGATAGGAGAAAGAAACACAAAGACTCCCAATAGCCCTGGATACTCATTATAAAGATTTTTATGAACTCTATAACATTATTTTCAATTATCTACGAAGGAAGTTTTGTATCAGTTGTTAAACATTTTCTAAAATGTTAGAAAATTGATATATTTTTCAATCAACAGAGATTTTAAATGCTGTATTCCTATATAATGTTTCTTTTATTATTATAAGTATTTGCCACAGACCTGATTGTGCCATGGCAGCCCTGAGCAGGTCATTTAAACTCTTTATAAAACAATGATTAATACCTCTTTGCAATTTAACCATCTAACTGGATAGATGTTTTTCAAGAGATTCTTTTTTAATTTAAACTTTCAATTAAACTTTCTTGACCAAATTAGGCTTTCAATAATTTCATCAAGGTATTGTAAAGTAAATGTAGTTCAAATGAGTTTAACTCCTCTATCACTTTCTCTCTTTTGTTTTTCACTCTGCTGCCCTCTCTCTCCTCTCCCTTTCAGTCTTCTTTCTATTCCTTCTTCTCCCTTCTTCTTCTTTCTCAGATATACATTCAGACAAAGTTTTTTTCTGTTCTTTTCATTTTAGGTATCTGCATAGTCCTTGAGTATATGGTTATGTGTTTATAATTATGTCTAAATGAGAATAGCTGAGTATAGAATTCAGGAGTGTATTTCTTTATCTATCTGAAAGTAATATTTTCAAAATATTTCCAAATATCTTTGTTTATATTGTTTTACATGTTCAATAAACATTCAAATGAGAGCTCTATTTTATTTCTGCATAAAATATAAATGCTGTCATTTTGAAGCATTATTGAAAATGAAACAGCATGAAAGCTGATACTAAGTTTCAAAAGAAAAAAACAAAACAAACCCAAACCACCTTCCAAATGCCTTTCATTACACTCTGCAAGGTACTGAAATAGTTTTCTATTCCTGTCACATCCAGTTGCAGGATTTACCAGAAGTGGACCTTGTTCCAGTTAGATGAAGTAAGATTATACTGAAAGCTGCTGATCTGTTTTCAGCAGAATTGTTACAATCTTTGAGAGACATAGCTTAGTGTAATAGAAGTTCAGCAGAAATGAATCTGTTACTAGCTGGGAAAAATTGTTATAGCCACAGAGACTTGAGATGCCACGCTTGTAATTTTTACCATGGTCTATAAAATTAGGACGTTGGAAAGGGAAACACACTGGAAGAAAGCCATTTCTTTTCTTTCCCTTTATTTTTTTAAACAGAAACTTAAAACCCATGGAATTTGACCTTTCTCTCTCTCTTTTTTTTCTCCAGATAGCTCTAAGAAAACAGTTATTATGCAGTGTGACAATGAACCTCACTTGCATGTCACTTCACAATGTATCTATCACTGTCTCACCTAGCTAATCCAAATCATGAAAAAGAACACAGACATTTAGGCTGTTCTCTGTAGTGAAAATTTTATGTTGGAGGACTAAAATTAAAAATTCGTATTTGGTTGATAACACTAAATTGATCAAACATCAATACAGAGTAAACACTTGGGATTAATCACCAAATTTTAATTTATCCCTGTTTGTTTACTGTGTGCCATTGAGTCGATTCAGACTCATAGCTACCCTATAGGACAGAGTATAACTTCCCCTTAGGATTTCCAAGGCTGTAATCTTTATGGAAGCAGACTGCCACATCTTTCTATCCAGAAGCGACTGGTGGATTTGAACTGCCAACTTTTCGGTAAGTAGCCAAGCATTTAACCACTGGACAACCAGGGCTCTTAAATTCACCTTAGTTCACTGACAATTTAAGAATTTATTTTTTGACTAAATCAGTTATATTTTTAAGTAAGTATATTCACACGAAGTTGCTATGTTTTTGTTGTTGTTGTTAGATGCCGTCAAGTAGATTCTGACTTTTAGCAACCTTATGTACAACAGAACGAAATACTTCCAGGTCCTGTGCCATCTTCACAATCCTTGCTATTTTTGAGCCCATTGTTGCAGCCACTGTGTCAATTCATCTTGTTGAGCTTCTTGCCTTCTTTTCACTGATCCTCTAAATTTACTAAGCATGATGTCCTTCTACAGGGACTGGTTCCTCCTGATAACATGTCCAAAGTATGTGAGACAAAATCTCACCATCCTCACTTCTAAACAGCATTCTGACTGTATGTCTTCCAAGACAGATTTGTTCATTCTTCTGGCGGTCCATGGTATATTCAATATTCTTCGCCAACACCATAGATTCAAATGCATCAATTATTTTTAGGCTTTTTAAATTCATTTGTCCAGCTTTCACACGCATATGAGCCGATTGAAAATATCATGGCTTGGGTCAGGTTCACCTTAGTCCTCAAAGTGCCAACTTTTCTTTTTAACACTGTAAACAGGTCCTTTGCAACAGACTTTCCCAACACAATATGTCATTTGATTTCTTGACTGCTATTTCCTGGGTGTGGCGTGTGGATCCAAGTTATAAATGAAATCCTTGACAGCTTCAAGATTTTCTCCGTTTATCATGATGTTGCTTATTGGTCCAGTTGTGAGGATTTTTGTTTTCTTTATATTGAGGTGTAATTCATACTGAAGGCTATGGTTTTTGATCTTCCTCAGTCAGTGTTTCAAGTCTCCTTCACTTTCAGCAAGCAAGGTTGTGTCATCTGCAATATTCTGCTGCTATTCATAAGGTTTTTATGGGCAAATTTTTTTCAGAAATAGACCCACCAAGTCCTTCTTCCTAGTCTGTCTTAGTGTGGAAGCTCAGCTGAAACCTGTCCACCATGGGTGATTCTGTTGGTATTTGAATACCAGTGGCATAGCTTCCAGCATCACAGCAACATGCAAGCCTCCACAGTAGGACAAACAGACAGACACGTGGCAGTTATTGTTTTTAGGATCTAATTATGTGAGGCCATCTATATGAATATACCTATCACATCAGGATTTGCCATAGAGTATACACCCAAGAAGAAGCCTTGGTGGTACAATGGTTAATCATTCAGCTGCTAACTGAAAAGTTGACAGTTCAGACTCAACCAGCCACTCCACAGGTGAAAGACTTGATGATCTGCTCCTGTAAAAATTACAGCTTTGGAAACCTTACGCGGCAGTTCTACTGTATTCTGTAGGGTCACTATGAGTCAGAATCAACCCCTTGGCACCTAACAACAACAGTACACTCAAGAAATATGAGTTACTCTGTCCCATGAATGTTAGTCCCCTTTCCATATACATAGAAAATAGTTGTATACTAAAAATTCAGTAAAATCCACCCCCCTCAAAAAATGTGGTCGAAGTTTTTTCCTTATTGTTCTCTTGACCCAATTCTTTTTCTAAAGTGTTCTCAATACCAACATTCTTCCCAGGCATTACAGAAGTGGTTTCTCTCCCCACCCTCTACTGTCAGTACAGCAATATAATCTCATATTCTATTATTCTGGACAGGTCACTTTCTTTCAGTGGACTATCTAGACCTTATGCTTTTTAGCAGAGCATAAACATGGAGATTATAATTATTCAAAAGTGTTATAAATATTATTTTACCTTCAGTTTCGCCTGTGCTTCTAGACAAAATTGAGCTGAATAAATTCTTTTTATATTTAGCAATCTATAAAAAAGATTGTGAGGGTTTTTGAATAAGGAACTCTTGGTGTACCCCGAGTCTTACCCTTTTTCCCCTTCACCACATGGGGCTAGAATGAGCAGATTCTTGCCCCTCACTTCAAATACAGACAAGGAGTCTTTGAAGTGACCAAGAGGAGAGATTGATACATGTCCCCTGGGACTCACCTAAGGGCTAGAACTGAGGCGACACTGATAGGGAGGAAAGAAGTGATGGCTGCATGGGAAGCTTCCATGTACTCTAAGGTGTTTTTGAAGAGGGAAAAAAAAAACATTGTGATGTATTTGCTCTAAATGGGTTCACTCATGAAAGAGAATATAAAACTGCCAACCTTGAGTCTATCAAAAGAAGCCATGTGAAAGACAAAAATATCTCAGGCCAAAGAACTAGTCACTCTTCCAGATGCCCAAGGGATGAGTAAGGAATTGTAAATGACCATCCTTGGTGTTTCTTGCACCCAGAACAAAGGAATTGTAGGCTAGATACTGAGGGTTGGGAATTTCCAAAGAACTGACAAAAACATTCCACAGGCAAAATTGCTTCATCTTGTTATTAAATTGGTCTGTTTATATAGACCTGGTTCTTATAGTGCCTTTTTGTGAAGAGGAATTTATTATTTTAGTATACAGTATTATTTTCAGATCCATTTTCTTCTTCTATTTAGGTTGCACAAAATATACTTCAAAATGAATATAATGATGTTGAAATGCTAATGATTTATGTAGATACCTTTCAGTTTCAGGAACTGCTAATACTGTATCACCATAGCAGTATCAGTTCAGTAAGTACTTTCTAGCCCTTTCCTTATTCTTTATTTTATATACATCAACTTCAGAAAGGTCAAAATCACATTCAAAATCTAGGGAAAGAAACAGTTGACACTGAGTGGAGAAAGTGAAAAGAAATAAACCACATCACTGTCCTTTTAAATTTAATTTATTGGCTCATGTTGACATTTTATTCTTTTGTTTACATAGGTATGATAGTTGTAGCACAAATATTGAGTAAAGAAAAATATATTCCAGTCGAATTTCACAAAACCAGTACACAAGTGGATATAGTATCTTAATGATATATTTGCCTTTACACTTTTTGATAATCTTACATAAATAAATGAATAGTGATTTTTTAAAATATTTTTTCAAGATTATCTTTGAAATTTACATTTTTAGATTCTCTATTCACTATTAGAAATAGTCCAAAGCAGATAATTAGAGCGTATCATATAATTTATTAAAGTATTGAAACATATGAGTAGAATAAAGATTGCTGGGTAGGAAAGCTAAATACCACCTTGTCATTTTTACAGTAAACGATGAGATGCCCATGTTCACTCAGACATAAGCCATGTAAACAGCTGTTTCTACACGGAAAAGAAAACCCTGAATTGTTGAGTTGTTCTGCTATAACCAGCCTGAAACAGACACTTGAGGGTTTAAGAGGGAATGCCATCACCAACAAATCCAGATGCTCTTTGGGCTCAACTAAATCCAACAGAAACATTCAGCTTTGTGCTTTTACCCTTGAGACACCTCGAATTCAATAGCTATTTGCAGAGTTATGTGAGGGTGAGACAGAAATGATTGTACCGCGTAAAATAGTGTTTCAAATAACATACTGGTTTGAAGACCTTTATTTTGATTTTGAAAAGGGCTTTATTTCTTTCCTATAAGTAGGTTTAGCTTGTTAAAAGAATATTGCCCTTTAAAAAATAGAAACTTCCTTCTCCTTAAAGACAACATAAACGCAGTTAACCTATACAGTCACATTCTTCTGAGACTAATAATGAATAAAAGGGCATTATGTGGACTGTCAGCAATTCTTACTCTGCTCGGTACCCCTAAAATTTTGTAATTATCTGAGGTGTTGCTATAAATCCAATATTTACAACACACATTCCTTAGAGGGTGAGATCATCACATGTGTCAGGGGGAAATAGGTGCAATTTTTTCTGAGAACATATTTTTTTTTATCATTCAATTTATACTTTGGAAGAAACATGAATGTAAATATTATGCAGTCCAATGTACAAAATTAGATAAAAAACTACTTTAAACAATGTAGCTAATAAAAAGGTAACATTTTGTCATATTTCTAGAGAACCTAATATGACCAATAATATTACTGCCATTTTTTTAATGCTTTCAGGTATATTATTTCTGAGTTCCCTTATTAACATTGTTTTCACAGTCTCTCAAGTAGAGTTGAAACATTTTCCTGCCATACTATCTGAAGTAAAAACACTCTCACTTCTTCCAATTTGCCCTACTGAACAAGTTCAGGGTTATTTAAACATTGCTTTCATTAGGAAATTGTAGAGTAGACTGAGCCTGTAATAAAATATGCTTAGAAAGTTGTTGCCAAGGAACTGGTTACATTTCTTAGTTGTGATTTTTTGTTTCCATAGTCTTTGTTTCTGGAAATAAAATGTACTTATGATTCCTGAAAACTCTACTAAATCAGCCTATATTCAGGCTTCAATAGCAAAGTAGATCCATGAGGCTCGGTCCCAAGGTGACTGTGGGTCAGAGTGTAAGACAACATAGAACTTCATACCTAACCACAGTGAAAGAAGTTTAACTCCTGAAACCCTTAGTCTTCTCTTTTTATTGCTACAGTAAATTTTGTTGTTAATTTCAACAAAGTCTTATGAAAAGTAATAGCCCACGTGAACAGGATAGTGAACACAGTAGAAATAATACCTGCCCTACTGGAGTTTACGGTCTAGTAGGGGAAACAGATATTATACATGTAAGCAAAAATATATGCAATATGTATCCATAATAGGATATATGCATGTTAGAGAAGTTTGGCTACAGTGGGTTAATAAAGTGAGATTTATTTTTTCAAATTAAAGAAATTTAGAAAGAGATAGTTCTGGAAGATTATTATTTCCAAAGATTGCCACACTAAACTATTCAATTTTTCATGCTCTGTATTTTACTTGCACTCTATTTACATACTCTATTTTACATACAGTCCTGAGTAGGACTGTATTTTCTCCCTTTGAATGGGAGTGGGATTAGACTATGGAAGAAGTGATACTATGCTAAATGCATGACTAAATTTATAAAAGGACGTAAAGCTTCTGTCTGACCCTTCTTGGATGCTTGATCTTGGAAAACAGTTACCATATTGTGAAGAAGCAAGTGGCCAAAAGAACTGGCCATGAGAATATGTTCCAGCCCCTGTCCCAGCTCCAGCAGGAGTCTCAGCTAACAGTCAGCATTAACTTCTATTATTTTAGTGAGTGAGTCTTCAGATGATTCCAACACTCAGCCTTCAGACTTCCTCAGCTGACACTGATGGGAGAAGAGAAGAGCTATCTCTGAAGAACACCAGCCAAACTGCAGATTTGTGAGCAAAATTAATGTCTTTGTTTAAACGACTAAGTTCTGGAGTTATTTGAATAGACTTTGGCATCTATAAGTAGGGTGCTGTCATGAAAGAAGGAGCCCTGGTGGCACAGTGGTTAAGAGCTTTGCTGCTAATCAAAAGGTTGTCAGTTTGAATCCACCAGCCGCTCCTTGGAAACCTTATGTGCAGTTCTACTCTGTCCTGTATGGTTGCTATGAGTCAGAATGGACTTGATAGCAACCCGTTTGGTTTTAGTTTTTTGGTCATGAAAGAAAGGAAGAGAGGGAGAGAGGAAGGAAGAAAATGAGTGAGGGAGGAAGGGAGCAAGGAAGGAAAAACTAACATATGTGTGTGTGATTGACAAGTGGAAGTTTAAAAAATCTTAAAGTGACAGTTAATGAAAGCCAGGAAGTCCTAAGAGAGACCACTAATAGAAGCCTGATGGCCCTCAAAAAGGCAATCAGTAAGATCATTAATGAAAATAAGAAAAATATTATTGGAAAATGAAGGAAAGCGTACACTTGGGTTTTTTTTTTGGGGGGGCAGTAGAAAGTTTAGCAACTCTGTCACTTGCAATAATATGGAAAATAGGATATTTGTCTGGTAGATAGATGGTCTACGTATGATAATTTCCAGGCAGAGCATTGTCAATGCTTCCTGGCTTCTTCTAGCTATATATAGTAAAATGAGAAAAGAAAGAGTTATTCTAACAAAAGAACTGTTAGACAAAAAGGAATCAGAACTTGCTGAGTTCAAAAATGTCCAGCCTGTTTAGACAGAAAATAAGATGTTGAAATTCAGAAATAACTTTGAAGCAAAGATGAAATCTAGTGATATACATGACATAGATAACTGTAAAAACAGTATAGCGAAGGTTATCTTCCTGATTTACCATATTAAGTTTGTAGAATTTATGCTTAGAGTCACAAGATTGCTGTTCCATCCAAAGGTCAAGCATCCCATTCCATGCAGGAGGGAAGATAAGGACAAAGGGCAAAAGTTGCATAAGTTATTTAGCCTCTTTCTAGTCAAAATTAGTAAAATGAGGGTAATAATAGTAGATACCTCATTAGTTTCTTGTAAGGATTAAATGTGTTAGTAAGCATAAAACACTATAAATCATGCCTAAAACAAAACGAGTGCTATATAAAGGTGTTTGTGCCCCAGAGACTTCATCAGCCTGAGACCAGAAGAACTAGATGGTGCCCGGCTACCACCAATGACTGCCTTAACAGGGAACACAACAGAGAGTCCCTGATGGAGCAGCAGAGAGATGGGGTGCAGAACTCAAATTCTAGTAAGAAGACCAGACTTAATGGTCTGACTGAGACTGGAGGTACGCCGGAAAGCACCACTCCTGGATTCTCTATCAGCCCAGAACTAAAACAATTTCTGAGGCCAACTCTTCAGACAGGGATTGGTCTGGCCTGTGAGACATAAAGCGATACTCGTGAGGAGTGTGCCTCTTAGCTCCAGTAGATACAGGAGACCACAGGGGCAGCATCTGTCCAGAGGTGAGATGGTAAGGCAGAGAGGGTTAGGAGCTGGTTGAATGGACATGGGGAATCGGGGACAGAAGGGAGGAGTGTGCTGTCACAGAATGGGGTGAGCAGTTAGGGTCACATAACAATGTATGTATAAAATTTTGTATGGGAGACTAACTTGAAATGTAAACTTCATTTAAACTACAACAATAAAAAATAGAAAAAAAGGTGTTTGTGGAGAAGGAGGAGGCA
>NW_004444075.1:6601601-6606115 GCF_000243295.1 Trichechus manatus latirostris
AGGAGAAGGAGAGGAAGGGGAAGAGAACAAGCATGTTTATTACTGCTTACAATTCCACATTGAAAAGAATCACAGTTCTATGAATAAGGAGAAATAGAAAAATGGATACTGGAAGGACAACTGAATAAGTGGTGAGCAAGTGTCCTGGAAAAACTGTAAAATCCCATGTGAACATATAACAGGGATCATGAACCTCCTCTGAGTACCTGTGAGAGCCTACTTAATATTGGAATTTAAAAGCTAACACTTTAAGAATGAGAAGAAAGAACACTGGAAGGAGAACTCTAGGCAGAGGCAAAGAAACATCAAAACTAAGAGTTACAGGCATAAAGGATTCTAAACTTTATCCTAAGAGGCAACCACAACAAAAAAATGGCTATCAGCATATGAAAAACATGATCAGATTTTTTAAAAGATTATGTCACTTACAAATGGCTGTCGACTTAGTAAAAAATCCATTCATTCATTTCTTTATTCCTTCACCCTTCACTTATCAAACATATATTTTTAAATGTCCACTATGTGTGATGCACCATATTAGGTGCTAAGAGTACAATAATGTCACTTTTCACAGTGAGTTTGTGGAGAGATGCATAAATATGTCAGATAATTATGTTTTATGATGAAAAAATAAAGCACAGTAGGGGAACTAGTGAGTATATATTGCCTCTTTGATAAGATTTTATTAGAGCAGACACCTTAGGGGAATGAGAGAGTGAATCATCCTCTTTTGTAGTAAATAGTTAAGATATTTCATTAAGATACATAAATAAAATAAATAGTTAAGATGGATAATAAACAAATAAAACATAGAGTATACCAAGGAATTCATGGTCTAATATATATATATAATATGAAGTGATATGCACACCATAAGTAGATGTTTAAGCCTAAACGAAATTAAGAGGAGAGAGAGATCTCCTCAATGAAACCTAGACAGTAATAAGAATGACTGTTCTTTGAGAACATGGAATTTACATCCCTAGAACATTATCAGCTGTCTAAGGATATCCTCAACTAATATTTGCCGAGTCAGTGATTTTATTGGAATAAAAAAATGTGATAGGAAGTCAAGACATTTCATGTTGGGCAGAAAGTACTATCAGCAAGCATGCACGCTACGTATTTCTGATATTATTTGTTGTTATTGATAGGGCATTGGGGGTAATATTGGGGAAAATGCATTATATAGAATCATAATGAACTTTGAAGACCAAACTAAATGAAGTTTATCATTTAGGCACTATGTGTCATTTCTAGTCTTTGGTATAACAGAGTGATATGATGAGATATGAAACATTGTTCAGAGTAGGTTGAAATGAGTAAAGAGTAGAGATGTGAAAACTATCAAGGCAGACTTGTTGAAAGATAATGCTACTAGATTGAGGCAGTGCATTGGAATGAAAAAGGATGGATTTTAAAGTAAGAATTATGAGAAAGACTCTCCACATCAGTTCCATCCAATAGAACTACAAGGTGAACCACAATGAAGCCCCTAATGACACCCATATATGTAATTTTAAATTATTTAGTAAATTAAATAAAAAGAAACAAAAATTTTGATAGGATATTTTATTTAACCCAGAAAACCAAAACCCATTGCCTTCAAGTAAATCGTGACTCGTAGTCGCCCTATAAGATAGAATAGAACAGCCCCATAAGGTGGCAAGGCTGTAATCTTTATGGGAGCAGACTGACACATCTTTCTCTTGCACAGTTGCTGATGGGTTCGAACCGCCTACCTTTCAGTTAGCAGCCAAGTGCTTAACCACTGTGACACCAGGGCTCCTATTTAATCCAATATGTACAATTTATTACTTTTTCCTTTTATTTTCTTTTGGTTTAAAGTTTCAGGGGTTCATCCACCCTACATGCCTCCAGGAAGTCTAGAGTCCATGAGAATTTGAAATTTTGTGCTGCATTTTTTCTCTTTTGATCAGGATCCTCCTATGGAATCTTTGAGGAAAACTTTTGGTAATGATAACTGGGCACCATCCAGTTCTGGTCTCATAGCAAAGGAGGCAGTTGTTCATGGAGGCATTTAGCCACATTTTCCATATCCTCCTCTTATTCCTCACTCTCCTTCCTCTGTTGCTATTGGTGAATAGAGGCCAATTGTGCCCTGGATGGCCACTTGCAAGCTTTTAAGCCCCCAGGAATTATACAGAAGCACTAAATAATAGGCCAATTAACTGGGATGTCCCATGAAACTATGACTCTAAACCTCCAAACCAAGGAATCAAATCCTATGGGGTGTTTGGTGGTACATAAGCAGCCTCAGCAACTACTCTTTTTGTTGTTGTTATTGTAAATATATCTATCACAGAACTTCTGTCAGTTCAACATTTTACAGGTGTACAACTTATTGACAACAAATACAATAAACAAAATATTACCTTTTTATTTTATTTTATTTTTTCCATACAAAATTTATACATGCATTGTTATGTGACTGTAATTGCTCTCCTCACACCATGACAGCACACTCCTCCTTTCCACTCCTGATTCCCCATGTCCATTAAACCAGCTCCTAACCCTCTCTGCCTTCTCGTCTCACTTCCGGACAGAAGCTACCCATTTAGTCTCTTGTATCTACTTGAGGTAAGAGGCACACTCCTCACGAGTATCACTTTATGTCCCACAGTCCAGTCCAATCCCTGTCTGAAGAGTTGGCCTCAGACATTGTTTTAGCTCTGGGCTGATAGAGAATCCAGGTGCCTGATTTCTGGGGTACCTCCAGTCTCAGTCAGACCATTAAGTCTTGTCTTCTTACTAGAATTTGAGTTCTGCACCCCACCTTTCTCCTGCTCCATCCAGGACTCTCTGTTGAGTTCTCTGTCAGGGCGGTCACTGTGGTAGCCAGGCACCATCTAGTTCTTCTTGTCTCAGGCTGATGAAGCCCCTGGTTTATGTGGCCTTTTCTGTTTCTTGGGCTAATGCTTTCCTTGTGTCTTTGGTGTTCTTCATTCTCCTTTACTCCAGGTGGTTGGGACCAATTAATGTATCACAGATGACTGCTTGCAAGCTTTTAAGACCCTAGACACCACTCACCGAAGTAGAATGCGGAACATTTTCTTAATAAGCTTTGTTATGCCAATTGACCAGGATGTCCCCTGAAAGCATGGTCCCCAGACCCCTACTCCTGCTACTCTGTTCCTCAAAATGTTTGACTGTATCCAGGAAACTTCTTAGCTTTGGTTTAGTCCAGCTGTGCTGACTTCCCCTGTAGTGAGTGCTGCCCTTCCCCTCACCTAAGATAATTCTTATCTACTATCTAGTTAATAAATAACACTCACCATCCCTCCCCACACTCATAACCATCAAAGAATGTTTTCTTCTATGTTTAAACCTTTTCTTGAGTTCTTATAATAGTGGTCTTATACAATATTTGTCCTTCTGTAACTGACTAAATTCACGCAGCATAATGACCTCCAGCTTCCTCCATGTTATGTTTCACACCTTCATAGTTGTTCTTTATCGTTGCATAATATTCCATTGTGTGGGTATACCATAGTTTGTTTATCCGCTCATCCATTGATGGGCACCTAGGTTGTTTCCATCTTTTTGCTATTGTGAACAGTGCTGCAATGACCATGGGTGTGCATATATCTATTCGTGTGATGGCTCTTATTTCTCTAGGATATATTCCAAGGAGTCAGATGTCTGGATTGTTTGGTAATTCTATTTCTAGCTTTTTAAGGAAGGGACAAATCGATTTCCAATTGGTTGTACCATTCTACATTCCCACCAACAGTGTATAAGTGTTCCAGTCTCTCCACAACCGCTCCAGCATTTATGGTTTTGTGTTTTTTGGATTAATGCTAGCCTTTCTGGGGTGAGATGATATCTCTTTGTAGTTTTGATCTGCATTTCTTTAATGGCTAATGGTCGTGAGCATTTCTTCATGTGTCTGTTAGCTGCCTGAATATCTTCTTTGTGCAGTGCCTTTTCATATCCTTTGCCCATTTTTTAATTGGGTTATTTGTCTTTGTGTTGTTGAGGTTTTGCATTATCTTGTAGATTTTAGACATTAGACGCTGATTGGATTTGTCGTAGCCAAAAATCTTTTCTCAGTCTGTAGGTTGTCTTTTGACTCTTTTGGTGAAGTCGTTTGATGAGCATAAGTGTTTGATTTTTAGGAGCTCCCATTTGTCTAGTCTCTGTTCTGGTGCTTGTGCATTGTTGCTTACGGTTTGTATTGTGTTCATGCCACGTATTAGGGCTCTTAGTGTTGTCCTTATTTTTCTTCCATGATCTTTGTCATTTTCGATTTTATATGTGAATCTTTGATCCATTTTGAGTTAGTTTTTATGCATAGTGTGAAGTATGGGTCTTGTTTCAGTTTTTTGCAGCTAGATATCTAGCTATGCCAACACCATTTTTTAAAGAGACTGTCTTTAACCAATTAATGGACTTTGGGCCTTTGTCAAATTATCAGCTGCTCATAGGTGGATGAATTTATGTCTGGATTCTCAATTCTGTTCCATTGGTCTATGTATCTGTTGTTGTACCAG
>NW_004444075.1:6606536-6628388 GCF_000243295.1 Trichechus manatus latirostris
TGAAACTTTGCTGAAATCTTATTAGTTTGAGTAGTTTTCTTGTGGATTCTTTGGGGTTTTCTGTATATAAGATCATATCATCTGCAAATAGAGATACTTTGACTTCTTCCCTACCAATTTGGATGCCTTTTATTTCTTCTTTTAGCCTAATTGCTCTGTCTAGAACCTCCAGCACAATGTTGAATAAGAGTGGTGATAAAGAGCATCCTTGTCTTGTTCCCGTTCTCAAGGTGAATGCTTTCAAAGTCTCTCCATTTAGGATGATGTTGGCTGTTGGCTTTGTATAAATGCCATCAACTATATTGAGAAATTTATCTTCTATTCCTATTTTGTTGAGAGTTTCTATCATGAATGGATGTGGGACTTTCTCAAATGTCTTTTCTGCATCGATTGATAAGATCATGTGGTTCTTGTCTTTTGTTTTATTTATGTGATGGATTACATTGATTGTTTTTCTAATGTTGGACCATCCCTGCATACCTGGTATAAATCCCACTTGATCATGTTGAATTATTTTTTGATATGTTGCTGAATTATATTGGCTAGAATTTTGTTGAGGATTTTTGCATCAATGTTCATGAGGGATATTGGTCTGTAATTTTCTTTTTCTTTTTGGTGTCTTTACTTGGTTTTGGTATCAGAATTATGCTGGCTTCATAGGCTGAGTCTGGGAGTATTCTGTCCTTTTCAATGCTATGAAACACCTTTAGTAGTAGTGGTGTTAACTCTTCTCTGAAAGTTTGGTAGAATTCTCCAGTGAAGCCATCCAGACCAGGGCTTTTTTTTTCTTGGGAGTGTTTTAATTACCTTTTCAATCTCTTCTTTTGTTATGGGTTTATTTAGTTGTTCTACCTCTGTTTGTGTTAGTTTAGGTAGGTCGTGAGTTTCTAGAAATTTGTCCATTTCCTCTAGGTTTTCAAATTCGTTAGAGTACAATTTTTCATAGTAATCTGTTATGATTCTTTTAATTTCAGTTGGATCTGTTGTGATATCGCCCATCTCATTTCTTATATGGGTTATCTAATTCCTCTCCTCTCCTGTTTTTCTTTTGTCAGTTTGGCTGATGGTTTATCAATTTTGTTGTTCTTTTCAAAGAACCAGTTTTTGGTCTTGTTATCTCAATTGTTTATCTAGTCTCTATTTCATTTAAATCTTCTCTAATTCTTATTATTTCCTTTCTTCTGGCACCTGAGGGCTTCTTTTGCTGCTCTCTTTTTACTTGTTCCAGTAGTAGGGTTAATGTTTTGATTATGGCCCTTTCTTCTTTTTGGATGTGTGCATTTATTGCTGTAAACTGACCTCTGAGCACTGCTTTTGCTGTGTCCCAAAGGTTCTGGTAAGATATATTTTCATTCTGTTTGATTCTATGAATTCCTTTATTCCATCTTTAATTTATTCTATAACCTAGTAGTTTTTGAGCAAGGTGTTGTTCAGTTTCTGTGTGTTTGATTTTTTTTCCTTGCTTTTTGTGTTCTTGATTTCTACTTTTATGGCTTTATTGTCAGTAAAGATGCTTTGTAATATTTCAATGATTTGGATTTTGTTAAGGCTTTCTTTATGGCCTACTATGCGATCTATTCTGGAGAATGTTCCATGTGCATTGGAAAAGAAAGTATACTTGGCTGCTGTTGGGTGGAGTGTTTGGTATATGTCTATGAGATCAAGTTGGTTGATTGCAGCATTTAGCTCTTCCATGTCTATGTTGAGCTTCTTTCTGTATGTTCTGTCCTTCACTGAAAGCGGTGTGTTGAAGTCTTCTACTACTATTGTGGAGCTGTCTATCTCTCTTTCCAGTGCTGTTAGAGATTCTTTTATGTATTTTGGAGCCCTTTCATTGGGTGTGTAAATATTTATTATAGTTATGTTCTCCGGGTGTATTGACCCTTTAATCATTATATAGTGTCCTTCCTTGTCCTTTGTGGTGGATTTTACTTGAAAATCTATTTTTTCAGAGATTAATATTGCCACTCCTGCTCTTTTTTGAGTGTTGTTTGCTTGATATATTTTTTTCCATCCTTTAAGTTTTAGTTTGTTTGTGTCTTTGAGTCTAAGGTGCGTCTCTTGTAGGCAGCATATAGAGAGATCTTGTTTTTTTTTAATCCAATCTGCCACTCTTTGTCTCTTTATTGGTGCATTTAGTCCTTTTACTTTCAGCATAATTATTGATAGGTATGAGTTTAGTGCTGTCATTTTGATGTCTTTTTTTATTTGTTGTTCACAGTTTCTTTGTTCCACTTAATTTTCTGTGCTGAGTCATTTTTCTTTACGTATTTTCTTTTCATCTTTTTTATTTTTGGTGATTTTGTGTTTGCCGAGTCTTTATATTTTTCTATTTTTTTTTATTTTGACTTGTAGGGTTGTTAGTTTCCTTTGTGGTTACCTTAATAGTTACCCTTATTTTTCTAAGTCTATACCAGTCTTTAATTTCTTTATATAGCCATGACTTCCTCTCCTTATGCAAAATCTATGTCTACATTTTTTAAGTCCCTCTTTTCTGTTTTAATATTGTCATCTTTTACATATTGTCACCTGTTTCCCTATTTTCAGTGTTTTAGCTTTGATTTACTTTTGTGTCTTCCCTATCTGGGTTAATATCTAGTTGCTCTGTCTTGTGTTCTAGTCTTTGGCTGTTATATGATGTTACTCATTTTCCAACCAGAGGACTCCCTTTAGTACTTCTTGTAATTTTGGTTTGGTTTTCTCAAATTCCCCAAACTTCTGTTTATCTGGAAATGCCCCAATTACGCCATCATATTTGAGAGAGAGTTTTGCTAGATATATAATTTTTGGCTGGTGGTTTTTTTCCTTCATGTCTTTATATGTGTCATCCCATTGCCTTCTTGCCTACATGGTTTCTTCTGAGTAGTCCGAGCTTATTCTTATTGACTCTCCTTTGTTGATGACTTTTTCTTTAGCCCTAGCCACTGTTAAAATTTTCTCTTTAACTTTGGTTTTGGCAAGTTTGATTATAATATGTCTTGGTGACTTTCTTTTGGGATCTACCTTATGTGGGGTTTGATGAACATCTTGGACAGATATCGTGTCATCTTTCATGATATCAGGGAAGTTTTCTGCCAACAATCTTCAACAATTCTCTCAGTGTTTTCTGTTATCCCCCCCTGTTCTGGTACTCCAATCTCTCGCAGGTTATTCCTCTTGATAGAGTCCCACATAATTCCCAGGGTTTCTTCATTTTTTTAAATCCTTTTATCTGATTTTTCCTCAAATAAGTTGGTGTCAAGTGCTTTATCTTTAGTCTCACTAACTTTGACTCCCATTGCCTCAATTCTGCTCCTATGACTTTCTATTGAGTTGTCTAATTCTGAAATTTTATTGTTAATCTTCTGAATTTCTGATTGCTCTCTCTATGGATTCTTGCAGCCTGTTAAATTTGTCATTATGCTCTTCTCTAATCTTTTTAGTTTCCTCTATTGTACGTTCTGTGTTTTGCTTAATTTCCTTCCAAATTTCTTGAAGAGTTCTCAGTATTAATCTTTTGTATTCTGCCTCCAGTAATTCCAAGAAATTTTCCTCCTCTGAAAATTTCTAGATTCTTTATTTTGGGAGCTTGCTGAAGCCATCATGGACCACCTATTTATGTGTTTTGATATTGACTGTGGTCTCAGTGCCATCAACAATTTATAATATTTATTTATTTTATGTTTACTTACTGTGTCCTAGCTTATTGTTTTGTTTTGATATGCTCAAATAGGCTTCTCATATGAGCTAGTTTGATCATTGGCACCTTTGAAGCTCCAGTGTCCTGCCACCAGGAGGTTAAATCTGTCACTATGTATGTGAGCTCAGGAGTCTGCCCATTCCTCCTGTATGGATTCAGCTCAGGTGCCCAGGTTGATTGCCATAAAGTGTGTGGTTTAGGCTGTCACTTACAGTCCTAGACAGGCATGGGTGATTGGTATTGGCACAGGCATCTGGCTGCAGCAGGGGGACACAGTCTGATCAAGGCAAGGGAATGATGGCCAACCCCAAGTGTTCAGGAGGAAGGCATGTTGCCTGTCTCACCACTCACCTCAAGTTGATCAGTCCTGAAGGGCTCAGGGTCTCTCCTGGTCAGGTCTGGCAACTCCTCGCTGCTTCCAAACCTTCTCTCCTTCCCCCTGCCACTCAGTCCAGTTCCTCAACTCTGCCTTTGATGTACAGGGCTCCCAGATTGCCATATATAATTGAATCACTTGTTTTTTCTGGTCTTTGTTGTAAGATGTTCCACTGGAAGCATCTGACTACTCCGCCATCTTGGCCCTGCCTCCCAAAATATTACCTTTTTAATAGGTAATAAATATAAAATTAATAATGACAGGCTGCTAACCAAAAGGTCAGCAGTTGGAATGCACCAGCTGTACCTTGGAAACCGTATTGGGCAGTTCTACTCTGTCCTATAGGGTCACTATGAGTCAGAATTGACTCTACGGCACTGGGCTTGGTTTTTGATTTTATATTCTTTTTTCATACTAAATTTTTGAATCTGATATGTAGTTTCCACTTATAGCACATCTCACTTCAGACTGGCCACATTTGAAGTATATAGTAATCGCATGTGGTTAGTGGCCACCATATTGGACAGCATGAATCTAAGTCATCATAGTTGATAGATATGTTAGGAAAGAAAGAAAAGTAAATTAAAAAAAAATCCAATATTTACTTATTGGATGATTTGAATGAAAGTAGTACTGTTTATATAAATCATGACATTTTTAAAAGGAAGTTTTTTGATAGAGATAAATGAAGTGGAATTTTAGACATAAAGACTTTGGTTAGATATACAATAACACTGTTTAGCATACAATTGAAAATGACACCTGGAACTTTAAAGTTATATGGGAGTTGGGATACAAGAAAAAGCATGCAATTAGTAGGAATAAGGAAATAGGCCAATAAAAATTAAGAATACATGAACATATTTTTTCATTCTTTCTAGATGAATGTTGACGTTTTCTGCTACTTTGAATTTCAGAGTCCAAATTATAGACTTGTTCAGAGACTGTCGGGCTGAGGTAATACTCTATGCACCAGAATTTTTTAAAACTTTTATTGAGGTATAATTTACTTATAATAAAACTTACTAATTTTGATTCTTCAAAGAATTTAGGAAAACACAAACAGTCATATAACCACCACCATTATTAAAATATAGAATATTAGCATCATTTCAAAAAATTCCCTCTTGCCACTTTGCAGTTAATCCCAGCTGCCCAGCCCAGCCCCCAACAACATCCATCTTTCTTTCACTGTGCTTTTCCCTTTTCTAGAATGTAATTAGAATAGAATCATAGTGTATATAGTCTTTTGTGTCTGATTTCTTTCCTTACCATAAGGTTTTTGAGATTCATCTATTTTATTGAATGCATCAGTAGTTGGTTTCTTTTTATAGTTGAATAGTATTCCATTATATGGATATACTATTTGTTTTTCCATTTACCAGTTAATGAACATTTGCATTGTTTCTACTTTAGGCTATTATCAATGATACTATTATGAGTATTCATGTACAAATCATTGTTTGGACATGGGATTTCATTTATCTTGAGTACATAACTAGGACTAGACTGGCTAGAAAATAGACATATAACTTTCCAAGCAAATCCAAAACTATATGCTTGAGTGATTTGAGCACTTTACACTTCCTCATGTAGTTTATGAGAGTTCCAGTATTTTTTTTTTTTTTAAATATTCTTGCCAAGTGTTGATATTGTCAGTCTTTTAATTTTAGTCAGTTTAATGGGTATGAAGTGGAATATTATTGTGGCTCTAAGTTGCATTTCCCTAATGACTAGTGGAATAGAGCACTTTTTTCTTGGTCCATTTTGTATGTTTTGGTGAAGTGCCTCTTCAAATATTTTGCACATTAAAAAAATGGTTGTTTTCTTATTATTAAGTTGTGGGAGTCCTTTATACATATTGGATACATTTCCTTCATTTTATGTAATTATTGCAAATGTTTTCTCTTAGTTTTGATAAAATCTGATTTATAATTTGCTTTCTTTAATTGTTTGAGCTTTGTGTGTTGGTTTCATTCATTTTCTACGTTTTTTTTTTTTTGTTGTTGTTATTTTCTATTTAATTGTCTTCTGCGTTTTTATTATTTTTTTCTTTCTACTTATTTTGGATAGAATTTTCTCTTGTTTTTTAGCTTCTTCAGGTAGAAGCCTAGATCATTGATTTTAGACCATTCTTTTTTTTTATAATATAGCATTTAAAACTGTAAGTTTCCATGTAAGAACTGGTTTAAAAGCGTCCCATAAATTTTGTTTTAATTTCTTCTTAATTTAGTTAGAAATAATTCCTAATTTCTTTTATGACTTCTGCTTTGATTTATACATTATTGAAAAGTGTATTGTTTAGTTTCCAAATATTTGGAGGGTGTTCAGATATCTTGCTGTTGCTGATTTCTAATTTAATTTTATTGTGGTCTAGGAATGTACTCTGGACACTTTCACACATTCTATTTTATTTAGACTTGTTTTATGACTAAGCAGATATCTTATGTTGGTAAATGCTCCATGTACACTTGAAAATAATGCATGTTCAGGTATTGAGTTTTCTATAAATATCAATTAAATCAAATTTGTTGACAGTTTTGTTCAAGTACTCAGAGCCTTACTGATTTTCTGTCAAATTTTTCTGTTAATTACTAAGGAAAGAGTTTTGGAATCTCCAACTATAATTGTTCATTTGTTTCGTCCTCTTTTTGGTTCTGTCAATTTTTGCTTTGTATATTTCATTCTGTCAGTAGGTGCATATTCTTGTATTAGTATTATATCATTCTATTGTATTGGTCCCTTTATAATTTGTCATTATCATTTCCATTTCTGTATTGAGAGTTTCTGTTTACTCATTAATTTTATATTGCATTTAATTTTTAAAATCATTTACTGTAACTTTTGAGAATATTTGAATAATTGCTTTGAAATCTTTATTGGCTAAAGGTAATATCTGAACTCAGCTGGAGTCAGTTTCTATTAACGATTTTTCTCCTAAAATATGGACCATATTTTTCTTTTTCTTTGCATGTCTATTAGCTTTTAGTTAAAAACTGGATGTTGTGCATCATATGTGTTTTGATTGAATTGTTTTCTTTTTCTGAGTACCGATTTTTTGTTTTGTTTTGTTTTTTAATGAGACAGCCAACTTTCCTTGACTTAAAATGTAAAGTTTCATTGCCCGCAGTGTTCAATAGCAGATGCCTGTGCTCATCTTTTCAGATTCCTGCAGCTCATTTTTTTAGCTTGGCCACTGTGAGTCAGAATCGGCTCCATGGCAATGGGTTTGGTTTGGTTTTTTTAAAAAGACTTTCTTTTGTTTGCACAGTTTAGAGATCAGCCAAGGATTTGGGTAGATTTATACTTAGCCTAGGTTTCAGCCCTTGACCTCAAGCTAGTAATGCTTTAAATTTCTGAGGCTCAAGTAAAGTGCATGTAGTGAAATATCCCCAGTCAAACTTGCAGCAAACTCTTAAATGTCACTAGGGGCATGAATGTGTTTCAAGATGGACCTTTCTCTAGTTTCTACAGGCCAGATGCTGGTATGAAAAAAAAAAAAAAAAGCAAAAACCAAACCTGTTGCTGTGAAATCACTTCTGACTCATATGACTCCATGTAGAGCAGTGGAACTGCTGCATAGGGTTTTCTTGTCTGTAATCTGTATGGAAGCAGATCACCATGACTTTCTTCTGTAGCACTACTGAATCGGTTTGAACCTCCAACCTTTCAGTTAGTAGAGAAGCGCAAACCATTTGTGCTACTAATGGACTTCTTGCTGGAATGCACCAAGGCTAAAAAGCCACACACTGACATTTCTTACCCAATATATTAGTAGTCTTTAAAGAGCAAAATTTTTCTCATCTTTATATTATTTTGGTTGTTTTTAATAATTTGGTACAGTTATAATTGTTAACTATGGAAATTGGCACCCTATTTTCACCGCCATTATCAGAAGTTCTAAATTTTTTATCACTCTTATTGCTATTTCTTTTCAAGATGCATTAGCCCTATTACTTATGTTTGTAAACTTTCTTCTAAGGTAATCACATAATCACTCTTATGCTTTTGCAGTGGGGTAGTATACTTATTCATCTACAAAAACGTACAGTACCTAAGAGTAAGTATCACTTTCAAAACATTTACTCTGTGCTGTTTTAGTTAGATCATTATTATCATTGCTCAAGTATCAGAAGTGTTAGTTTTCCTTGTCCACAACTTTTATGTTTTTTCTAATTGTGGATAATTAATTTTCTGCTAACTGCTCTCTCCATACTACCAATACTCTATATTCTAGTATTTATGACTGAATATTTAAATGTTTATTATCAATTTTAATAATGATCCTAATATTCCAGTACTGAGTAAAGAATTCTTAGAAACTGGGCAGAATTGAAAAGGGTTGTATTGTAGATTCCAACTTTTCTGGTCATGGTGGATCCATTCAGTGGAATTGGTGGAATTTAAAAGGCTACTCCAGGTAAGAGTAGGAGCTATGTCTTACATGTTCCTTTCCTCTCTGTTCATGTTATATTTTAGAAAGGTTAAGTATTATCCATGTCTAATATTTTGCCATGCTGTTAAACACCTGTCAGTGTGAACACAGAGTTTGGCATAGAGCAATTGTAGGATTAAAAAAGAAAAAAAACAAAAAACAAAAACAAAAACTGTTGCCACCGAGTTGATTCTGACTCAGAGCAACCCTACAGCACAGAGTAGAACTGCCCCCATAGGGTTTCCAAGGAGCAGCTGGTGGATTTGAACTGTCGATCTTTTTTGGTTAGCAGCCAAGCTCTTTAACTACTTTGCCACCAGGGCTCCAATGGTATGTTAGAGAACAACATATGTATTTATCTTCCCCTTGCAATTTTTTATCCTCTGCTTTCATGTACATTATTAGTTTTTATTCCTAATAGAGGCCTACATAAATTACTAATTTATCCTACACTATACAATTGTTTTACATGTCCAAAGATGGTTGAAGCTTAACTGTTTCACAAAAGTTTTCAAAAGGATAAATGTGTGTATGCGTACACATGTGTGAAGAATCAGTGTAATCAGGAATTTCTGAACATCTCGATATAAAAGCTTACGATTCCAAACCATAAAAAACTAAGAAGATGCTATATTCTTAAATGTTGGTCTGCCTAGTATCTTCTATTACTAGAGGACAGAAAAGTTGAGCTGAAGCAGCTGAGAGACTAGTTACTGTATTTTATTGCCTCTTTTCTGGTGCGCACTTTGAGCTCTCAAAAACGTAACTGACACAATCTTTGTTGAAGTTTTTGCAACTTGTGATACAAATATCAGAAATGAGTAGAAGGAATGCTCAGTTTGTGCCTTTCTTGTCCTGCCACCTACTTTCACATCAAACCATACGTCATTAATAGAGTTAATAGGATTTTGGCAACAGGCTGACTAGGAGAGGATAAGGTAAAGTTGGAAGTATACAAATGTGGATGAGATGAGCAAGGAAAGCACGCAATGTTTCTCTGTTTACACAGTGGCAGCTCCATCATCTTTTCCGTTAGTCCTCTCTGACAGGACTGGAGGACTTTCTCTACGTAGCTGTGTCTGATACATTCATGGGCCACTTTGACACCACAGCCCCTTTTGTTAAGCTCTGAAAATCCAGCTTATTGTTTTGCTTCTCTCAGCTACCATATGGCTTTATGGAAACTGGCCTAAAAGGAAGCAGGAAGGAAAAAAAAAAAAGAAAAAGAAAACCTAGAAATAAAATAATCAACAGATAAAATTGATTTATTTTCAGCATAGAAAGATGAAGGTGGAGGCCTTTTAGAAACATAAAACCTTAGTCTAAGCAGGCAAATAGGCTGCTCATATGATAGCTCTTGTATACTTTTTTTTTTTTAAATAACGTGGCAGAAATAGAAGTCCCATTGTTTTACTTAACTACGGTATCCAAATGAGATGATATGGAATTGTCAAGCCTAGGTAAACTGGCCACCCAGTTTGCTGGTTTACTTTAGTTTAGTTAGACAAAATCGTTCAGAACTTTAAAATGTGTGTTGAACATCAGCCTTCTAGAAGTTTGTCTTACTCTAAAACTTTTGCAAATACTTCAAGAAGAAGAAATCACTTTGAGTTTTTTTTTTAATGTGAAGCTACTCAATTTAGGCAGTTCCAGCACTTTTCTAAATTGCTTTAAAAGCCTAGCAGATATATCTTTAGATATAGCTGAAGAATGGATTTGGGAATGACATTTTGTCATGCTGTAAAGCTGTGACAAAAGTGCTGAAAAAAACTAATGAAGGACATATATTTCCAAAGACAATCCTATCTGTGAATAAATTTGTTAAATTGAGATATTTGAATTTTAAGAACTAGAATAGATGGGTTCTAAATTATTCCGTAATGTTCTACTTTTTCAATTGGACATTTATGATGATAAATAAAAGTGTAATTGAAGACAAAAGCATATAGAAGTAAAAATTATTTTGCTGGTATTTATTAACTTAGGCTCTTAGTTTGGTGCATAAGCAAACTAAAATATATATGATGATATTTTCTAAGTATTTCCAATGTTTATATAAATAACTGTAGACACTCAGTTATCTAGTCTTAGATTTTGAAATTTGATGTTAAGTATAGGTTGAAGTATATCGGGTTCAACTCAGTGCATAGAAGAGAGTAGGCTGCGCATACCTAGGAGGTTTCTTACTTAATACAGCAAAGAAAAATAAGAATGATGTGGTTTGTTGTGGGTGATCTACGTGACATATAAGGTAGAGTCTTTAAGTTTAGCTCCATCACTAGTAGAGTGTTTGGCTTTGGCAAGTTCTTTAAACTTCCTCTGACTGTGCGTTCCCCTTTGCCATGTCTTATAATTTTCCAAAATTTCTTTAAGGATCATATCCCTGTATTAAAAAGACATCTTACTCCAAAGCTGAGCTTTAACTAAAATCGGCGCGGCTCCGAAATTCCTTACGAGTTTAAAGCAAATGGCGTCAAAAGTCTCTGCTCTGCTCCTTCCCTCCCGTTAGGTGGCCCTTTGGCAACTTTTCTGGCATAATCTGTTGTGTGATTTGTGAGAACATTTATCACTCTAAGATTGAATTATTTCATGAGGAAAACAAACGGGGGAGTAAGTACATCATTCTGTGTGCTGGTGGATTTAGTAAAGGAGATTCATGTCCTCGCTTGTAACAGGGATCTATTGGCAAGAAGTTTTAATTGACTCTGGTACGGCAAGTAAGTTTTGAGTGCCTATGTCTTGATTAGATTTGACATTTTTAAAGGAAGATAGTATTTAAGAATTTTAAAATGGCTAAGAGTTCTATTTAAATATTACTTATAATAGAATCTAATATAGTATTGTATTATATATATGGTATTATCAGCATAACATCTTATATATTTTAAGTAACAAATATTTATAACTATATCACTTTGGCAGATAAATTTATAAGGAAGGAAACTAAAAGCAAGGAAAAAAATTATTTTGTTTTCTGCTTAAAGTCAGAAAAACTTTTATTAAAACCACATGGCACTTGGCACTGTGCTCTTAGAATTGTGAAACCTGAGAAAGGATTATACTAACTGAAATAAAAATACAGGGGAACAGGAAGAGCAATGGGTCTCTAATATCATAAATACATTCAAGAGTTTTCAGTTTTGAAATGTGCAATTGCTACTAACAATTCCTTATGACTTTAGTCTCTGTAGGTCCTTCTCTGTGATTAGAATTCTGCAGTGTTACTGAGAAATGGACTGTGTTCCCCTAGATCATGAAGATTTAGTTTCTTCTTTAGCAAAAATCTGGGAAGCATATGGTCTTCGCAGATATGCGCATGTGTGTAATGCTTCCTCGTCTCAGAGTTCAGACAATGGTATGTGCCTCATGGCTAACTTCCTGTCCATCCAATTTTTGTTTCACATGTTTTCCAGCTCAGAGGAAGCAGAATTGGACTTGCTTCTCACATAGTTCATCAATACTTGTTCAGTGGAGAATGTACTATAACGACTTGATGGTTTGCGTGGTCTCAACAGGAGTCAGCAAAATCTTTACTTATATGATGCTTTTAGCTTTTAAGATTTCGCTACTGCTTTTTTTTCTTTTAATTGCGAGACTAAAGTGTACAAAAAGAAAGGGTCCTCTCAACATCTAAACTTTGAACCCTTAAACTAGTCAAAATCCTCCCCTTGCCATCAAGAGTTTCTAGAGTTTTGAAAATCTATTTCTGAGTGATTTAAACTTTCTAATTTATTTACTATGATTTCATCTCAATATCGTTAAAAAGTCAGATTCTGTTGGGAGCATTGTGATTGTAATGACTTCCAAATGAAAGTCTCTAATTACCTCATGATGAAAATATAAAAGTTTTAGTAAAATATCTGAATGGGACTCTCACTTTTGAATTTATACTTTATTATTTGGTAACCTTTTTGAAATTATTCCTCATGCCATTATTGTCATCCATTTTCAGAAAATCTCTTTATGTAACTGAATTCTTTGTTTCAAGACTGTGTTTTACCTCTTATGCTAGAAACCCAAACATTAATTACAGTAGATAAGATGTTCCTATGGTAGACGACTACTTAAGGTGACAAATGTAACGTTTTCCTGACCACTCTTCAAAAGCTGTTTTCACATTTCTTTTATAGTAAAAGCATCATGGAAAGTGATGTTGAGGCACATAAGATTGATTGTTTGACTTCAAGTCTGCTACAGAACTTTGAGACTAAGATGTTTCTAGCTACCTCCATGGTAAAATCAAGAATATTTCACATTCAGGAAATAGAGCCTGAACAGGGAATAGGAGTAAGACAGAGCTGTTTTTTAAAAGACAAGCCAGATACTGAGTAACATGATGAAACGTGAAATTTATCTTTGGTGATCTAAGTTATTTTCCCTTTCATCACCATTTTAGGCACCCAGTATTGTTGTGTTGCCATGAACCTTCCCTAGTAACTATGAACACACACACACACACACACACACTCACACTAGGAGTCACAGTTGACTCAATGGTTAAGCAGTTGGCTGCCAAAAGAAAGACTGGCAGAGCCTACCCGGCGGATCTGCAGCAGAAAGACCTGGCAATCTGCTCCCATAAACATTACAGTCTAGAAAAACCTATGGGGGCAGTTCTACTCTGTTACATGGGTTTGCTATGACTGGAAAATGGACTCGATGGCACCTAACAATAACAACAGGAATCACCGTCTTAAATTCTGATCACACCCTGGGAATATTTGTATTCTAAAGGAGAGACACACGTGCAAGGAATTACATTTTGAGATACAAAATTTATTTTGTTATGTAAATAAACAAACAAACAAAAAACCCAAAAAACGAAACACAAAACTCTGCCATCTAGTCAATTTGAACTCATAGCAAGCCTGTAGGACAGAGTAGAACTGTCCCGTAAGGTTTCCAAGGAGTGGCTGGTGGAGTCAAACTGTCGACCTTTTGGTTAGCAGCCAAGCTCTTAACTGCTGCACCACTATTTGGAGGTTAGAGGCAGGTGTCCTTCCCAAAATCCTTCAGGAAGTACCAGATCCACAACTAGATACTCATTCTACCTATGTCTGAAAAGGGCCTCACATACAATTGAGATGTAATTTATTATCAATATTCTTGTTCTCAATTATACCTGTGGAACAAAACAAAACAAAATTGGACATAGGTCCTATTTCTAAGAAATGACTTATTAACCATGTAAATTTGAGCAACAAATTATCTTTTGAACGTCAAGTTCCCCATCTGTATAATGAAGCTAATGATATCAATTTTCAGGGCTATTGTAATGACATGAAATAAATTAATTAATTGTAAAACACATTGCCTGGAATATAGTAGAAACTTACCTAATGATAAAATGTAATATGTATATATATATAAATATCTATTTTTTGTCAGAAACTGTAGTACACCAGGCATTGTGCTAAATGCAGGAACTTATTTAATATCACATTGGTGGTCCAGTGGTAGAATTCTCACCTTCCATTTGGGAGACCTGGGTTCAATTCCTGGCCAATGAACATCATGTGCAGCCAACACCAATCTGTTAGTGGAAGCTTTCATGGTGCTATGATGCTGAACACGTTTCAGCAGAACTTTCAGACTAGAATGGACTGGAAGAAAGGCCTGGGGATAAATTTCCAAAAATCAGCCAATGAAAACCCCATGGATCACAAAGGTCTGATACATAACTGATCATGGGGATGGCACAGGACTGGGCAGTGTTTTTTTTCTGTTGTGCATGGGGTCACCACGAGTTGGGGGCAGACCTGAAGACATCTAACACCAACCACAGGAGCCCTGGTGGTGCAGTGGCTAAGAGCTCAGGCTGCTAACCAAAAGGTTGACAGTTTGAATCCACCAGCTGCTCCCTGGAAACCTTACTGAGGAATTCTACTCTGTTCTATAGGGTTGCTACAAGTCGGGATCAACTCAAAGGCAACTTTTTTTTTCTTTTGGTAACATCAACAACATTTAATATTCTCAGTGATCCTATGTGGCAGGCTCAATCTTTACCTGGATTTTAAATATGGGAAAGTTAAAGATGAGAGATATTAACTTGTCCAAGATCTCATGGTTAATATGTATACAACCGGGTGTAAAACTAGCATTCTATGACACAAGAATTCTTAATCACTAGAACAAATGGCCTCTGTTTTGAATTATCTAATTATCTCCATTAACTATAAAATTAATTTTCATCTCAGTGTTTTTATATTTTGTAATGATGTATGAAAATACTCCTTATAAATTTACACTTGTTCATTCCAGATCCAATATGTAGTTATTATTAGTCTACTTCTCCGATTATAGGTGGCCACTTCGCATTTCAGCATTTAAGTCTACCTGCCTGATGTGGACGGGACTAGGCTGCTTAATCCTGCAATAGAGCATTCTAGTCACCTTAAAATCATGAATTCCTATGTTAACAATTTGTCTTCTTTAAGAGGAAACATATCCTTAAATAATGAATATGAGGCTGAAACAAAGGAATTAAATAACTAAACTTTATGGCATATGCAAGATGAAGGCAGAATGCTGTTTAATAAAATTATAACGTATGTTAGCATATCTCTTTTCCATGAGAAAAAGATTTTGATTGGAATTGTTAGAATACTTCTTTAAATATTAAAGTCTAGATAAAGAGCATTAAGGATAGAGAGTCTATCATCCCTCAAGCAGGTGAACCCAACAATATAGTCGTAGAAACCATCTGGCCTTAGATTTCTCTAACCATTTGATGACATCAGCTGCTCTGCTGAAAAGCTTTTGAAATCATTCTTTTAACCTCCTGGGATATTTTTGATTTATTCTCTGGATATTTCTTGGCATAGAAATCTTGGACAACAATTCGTCTTTGTACTGGCAGACAGTGGAGTCACTAGGGTTGTCACCCAGTGCAGTAACTCATGGTGTCACCCCCCTCCCCCATAGATCTTCTCCTGTACCAGACCATACAGAATTCTTAGTAATGTTACTTGTACTAATGTTACTCATAAATCAAAATTCCTGTGTATCACTCCTTCTTTTCCTTTAATTACTACTTCATTCTCAAAAAAGTTACTGCAAAAACAGTGTGGAGTGGTGTTTAATCTTCTCTAACTTCAGAAGGGGGAGGGAGAATCAAGATCAACAGCTTAAGGCTAATTCCTATGAGGCGGAGGTCAGACATGCCTCCTCTTTCTGCCATCTTTACCAATTCTGACACCAGCTGTCCCTCCCACCGCACTCTCTACTTCTCTTCTGGTTCTATAATTCATTGCAGTGGCCACACAGAACTCACAGACAATATTCATGATTATGGGGTTTATTAGGGAAGTAATAGTCACAAAGCAGGCTCAGGAACATTCAGGATACAGTTCTTCCATCAGGACGGCATCTTCCCAGCCATGCTCATAGGCACGCCTCTCCCTTGCCCTAGGCCTCTGCCCAGAGGCACTCAGCTTTCTTGCTCTGTGGGCCATCTCCTGCTGCCAGGTCTCTGCTGCCGGGTCTCTCTCTCTGTCTCCTGGTTCCAGGAGCTTCTCAGCGCAGGGATCCCGGGTCCAAAGGATGTGCTGTTTGTTCCTGGTTGTTCTTCCTGGGTGGTGGTGGGATCATTCCTTTCCAGCTTCTGGGGTGGCTCACTTCAAGCCCATCAGGATGGCAAAACTTACCAATCCCCTTGGTGGGCCACAAATAACCCATCACACAGTCCTGTCTAATCACTTGGGTGGGAGTTACAAAACCATGGCGACAAAGGCCACACAAAAGCAATCTGTCACACCGCAGTTACTGATATAGGTTCGCAAATACTAACTACCACAATACTATAGCTAAAACACCAGCAAATTTGACAAAATCAGTGATTATAAAAACATCAGCAACAACAAAAACAATAGCACACACTTGTAACGCATGCAGACGAAATCACATGATTCAGACTGTCATTGTAATTGGGTAATAATAAAAGCTCTGACTGGAGCAAATTAAAAGGTTCAAAAAGTAAATTAGCATAGAGTTTTAGCCTTGTAGGTGTGCATGTAAGCTGGGCTTATGAAAAATGTTTTTGTGGCTATAACTACAGGAATGTTTTTAGAGACAGTCATTTTGGTGTCAATGCCTCTGACAATGTCACCTGGTATGGTCTACACTCACCCATACCCCCTAGTGACACCACTATTAGCAGGAAGACTCTAATTCATGATCCCCAGCTTGGATAATAAGGGATTATCGTCAGCGAGATTTTTGTGGTTGGTCTTTAAAAACTTTTTCCTTTTTGACCAGTTCCTGGACTGTTTATCTTTAAGGCATAAGATAATAATTTTTCCTTCTCCTTTGACTTAATCGAGTATTGGACTTCATTTGAATAAATTATTTGTGATCACATTTGAAAGACGCATTGCAATTTATATATATCACTAATATATACCCATTATATCACCAAATAGTGGTGTGAAAATTATTTTTCATCTCTTAATTTGCTTGTCATGACTCATGAGATCCCATGAGACTCTTCTATAGCTATAGCTTTTTACAACCTATAATGAAGTGTATCAGTTAGTGTGGAGAGGCAGTGCAATTCGTAGGTCGAGAAGTCCATCACTTTTCTGCCTTTAGATTACTAGTCTTATAACTTTTGCAACTTCTGTAGATAGGCTAAGAAATTTATTGGTTTTCTTCAGCTGTTAAAGAATAGAGGCTATTAGGAGTTTCTGGACACTGGCTAAACATTACATAAATGAATAAAAAATGATCAAGTAATAGAGGATTTTAATACCTAAAAGTAGCAAGTAAAATATAGTTAGCTAAAAAAATGTTTAATGTTTCTGGTCGTCTTATAAAATTCCATGAACAATTTCTTTTTTTTAATTTTGAAAAGATTATTTTTTTAACTCTGAAAATATTATCTTGGGTCTTGGTATATCCTCAGCATAACACCACTTTTGTCATTTCTTTCAAAATAGCCCCTATTTAGAAGAGCCAGACTTGTTCCATTTCTATCAAAAGGTAAAATATTATTTTGGAGATTTATCTTGTTGATTTCTAAAACTGCAAAGCATAAATATGAGAGATAAAGGAAATTCTGTATAGACAATATCTGACATAGAATAGTCAGTCAATAAATTCTTATTAATGACTTATATGACCTAATTGTATTTATACTCTTTAGCTATCTGTCATTTTGGGAGGAAGATTACCAATATGTTGCAAAATTTATTATCTAGTTTTCATAATTGCATAAACCTTTGATGAAAAAAAAGAAGCAATAATAACATCATAATGCTATTCTTAGTTGGTTTTTATTATCAGCATATGAAGTAGAAATATAAATGAAAATATAACTCAACTTATACATGAAAATTGATGGTATAAAGAAAGAGAAATAAGCTCCAATATTTAGGCTGTGTGTTCTATATTTTTGGTTTATTTGTGTGTTTGTTTTGGTTAGAGGGTTGGCTTTTGTTCTTAATTTCTCCAGCTTCCAGTTTTCTTTATATCAGAAGATAATTGTTGTCCAGCCAAATTCACTTGGCTGCTATACCTTTCTACAACCTATAATGAAGTGTATCAGCGTGTAGAGGCAGTGCAATTCGTAGTTCGAGAAGTCTGTCACTTTTCTGCCCTTAGATTACTAGTCTTCTTATAACTCTTGGAACTTCTGTAGACAGGCTAAGAAATTTATTGGTCTTCTTCAGCTATTAAAGAATAGAGGATATTAGGAATTTCTGGACACTGGCTAAACATTATATAAAATAATTAAAAATGATTAAGTAATAGAGGGTTTTAATACCTAAAAGTAGCAAATAAAATATACGTAGTTTAAAAAATTTGTAATTGAAATTAAACTACAGAAGTCTACCATGTGTTGATACACAATATTTCTGAAATATTAAATTTTATATAATTTTAAGACTATGTCTTCTCTCTTAATGACATGCTTATATGATTAGGGTTGAAGCTTTATTGATTTATAAGTAATAATTTTCTAATATTATAATAAATCACATTCTCATAACATTTTTGTGGCACTATCATTAGGAAAGCACTATTTCTTTGAATTGGAGTCAACTTGACAGTACACAAAACCAACACTGTTTCTTTTAGATTCTGCTTAACATAATCTTGAGACCTCTACTTTCTTAAATATGACATACAGTGTTTAGTAAATAGTTATTACATTTAAGGAGGAAAGTAAATCAAACTCAATTTTACATTTGCCTTGAAAATATTAGCAAGTCTCTTACAGTATGGAAGTCTTAGTTTATAGGGATATAGAGAAAACAAAAAACATGAAAAGTAAGTCCATGTTTCTTCCTTGAATTAATGTTACCAATGTACTAGAAGATTCAATTAAAGAAAAGCAACTAAAACATAATTATTTTCTTTTACAAAAATAGCTATTGAAACAACTAGAAGAGAAATGAATCATATTTTATAATTCTATAATTAAAAATATATAAGGTGCATTAATAAAATTTACCACCTTACATTTATTAATTAGTGTAAGCGAGAAAAGTTTATTCTACTTCTCACTGAAGGATTCAGTTGCTGTAATCTAATTGTTGAAAAAATGTGGGGTACTCAAGCAAAGTAGAAATTGATAAAAACCTATTAGATATAATAAGTAGTATAGTATACACTGAGGATATGATAGGAGAAAACATCAGCAATAATTGTGATAGAATTTTACTTGGAAAACACTTAGTGATTTATTCAGTTTATTTTTATTGCATTCCACGTGTGCACGATGAATGAGAAGCAATGACATCTGCTTCACATATGAGAAGCAATGATATCTGCTTCACATCTGGGGAACAGAATCACAAACAACTGAAACATCAAGAGCAAGGGAAACCTGACTGCAGAAATAGACAAAGTGAAGTAATATGCAGGCATTACAATTGTAGAATTATAATCAGGAAAAGACAGACTACCTAGGTCTGCCCAGATTACCATTGCCAGTGATAAATCCATTCCCCAGATGTTGTGAGTGTTGGCTGATAACTCCCAGCTGCTTTCTTTTCCACCCCTTCTCCAAGTCCCATGTCCAAACCTTGGCCAAAGTCTGACTGATATATTTGACTGAAAGAATACATAAATTTAGTCAAAAGTAATTTTCATTTTTTTCTCATCACTTTCGGTGATGAGTAAATACATTATCTGATTGTTACTTAGGCATTATAAAGGCATGTGCCCAGTCACTAGATTTTTCAAACTCTTTGAGTTTTGTTTTGTTTTAATAAATATGATTCAAAATCATCTGAAAGTTTTAAATGATTAAATAGCAAAACCATATTCTAAAGGATAACCTTTCCAATTAAGAATTATGAGAACAGAAGAGTTGTTCACATTGCAAACAATCCTCTGTCCTCCCTTTCTTAGATGTATCTACTCATACAACTGTCTCATTTGCCCTCTAATACATTTCTTGCTATAGCTATGTGGTTCTCATTAGTTCCCTCACTTCTGGTCAAATATAAATCTTTGCCATGAAAATACAAGTTGTGCACCATAAGGCCCTTTTAAAAGGTTAATCAAATCAAAGAGAAGATTTAAAAAAATATAAAAAGTCACGATTAAAAATATTCTTTTCCTTTTCCTCTTAACCAATATTTATATGTCTCATATTATTTTATTTTTCTTATAAATAATTGGAAATAATCATATTGCATGTAATTATAAGTAAAATTTTATTAAACACCTGTTACAAAATTATTAAGCAAATACACAATTCCTTGAATACATGCACATGCACGGTATATGTGTAAGTGTGGTGTCTGTCTATGTGTGTATTCATTTCAGCTACTCTTCAATAATTACAAAGCAATCTTATATGACCTTCTGAACCCAGGGATAGAGATAGAACAACTAGAAGAAAATTAAGAATGTTTAAACAAATTTCTACAGATACTCAAAGATTTTTAAAAGCAGTTTTATTATACTCATAAACTGAACTGTTTTTTATTCCTATTATTATTGACAAATCTATTGAGATTTTAAGTATAAATAGTACCTTTCATGAAAGAGTTTTTAAGTTTAAACATTGTAAAAAATTTTTCCAAGTTGTGAATGAACTTCTGCAACTGAAAATGAGTATACTTCAACCACATTCCATTGCTTTAGCGGTTACCTATTGCCATAATAATGCTGCATAACAAACAGCTAAAAACCTCAATGGCTTACAGCAATATATTAATAAATGTTTTTGCTCATAATTCTGTGTGTTGACAGGATAATTCTGCTCACCCAAGTTGGGATCAGTGGGGCTCACTCATGTGCCTCTAGTCAGCTGCTTCTCAGCTACAAGAAGGTGGCATTGATGATCTTGGCTAGACCTTCTGTCATGTCTGTGACCTTGACTGGTACAACTGGGTCTACTGGACTTTAGTCCTCCTTCTAATTATGAAGGGAAGGGGACAAGACAAAATAAATGGAAATGCACAGCCTTTGCGTGCATCAAATGTTCTGCTATTCCATTAATGGAAACAATCACATCGGGGAAATCTAAGCCTAGAGTCAGTGTGGGAGGGTATTAGGAAAGGCTGTAAAATTGGAGGCCAATAATGCAATCAATATACTGCAACATTCTACATCTCACACTAAACTCTCACATGTTAATATGTTAAATTCTCCGTAATACTTTTTCTTCCATGTCAACTCTGGTTAGCTTACAGGAAGTAGGAAGACCATTTTCAGGTATTTGAAGAGATGTCGTCAAATATCCAATCTGTTGTCTGGGCATATGTATCACAGGCTCTTCTTAGGAGGCAAGGCCCCTGGTATGGTATTTCTAGGAAGAGTGTATTTTTTTTTTTCATTAACTTTATATGGAAAGGGAAGACACCCTGAATAAGTAAAGCACTATTGAAGAAGAAGAATAAAGTTGGAGGACTCACACTACCTGACCTCAGAACTTGCTATACAGCTACGGTAGTCAAAACAGCCTGGTACTGGTACAACAACAGATACATTGACTAATGGAACATAATTGAGAACCCAGATGTAAATCCAACCACCTACGGTCACCTGATCTTCGACAAGGGCCCAAAGTCCATCACATGGGGAAAAGACAGTCTTTTAAACAAATGGTGTGGGCAAAACTGGATATCCATCTCCAAAAAAAAAAATGAAACAGAACCCATACCTCACACCATACACGTAAACTAATTCAAAATGGATCAAAGACCTAAATATAAAGCCAAAAACTATGAAGTTCATAGAACTAAAAATAGAATCAAAGCTACAGGCCCTAATACGGGCCCTGATACATGGCATTAACAGGATACAAACCATAACCATCAACACACAAACCCCAGAAGATAAGCTAGATAAATGGGATCTTCTAAAAATCAAACACCTATGCTCTTCAAAAGACTTCACCAAAAGAGT
>NW_004444075.1:6629309-6665005 GCF_000243295.1 Trichechus manatus latirostris
CTACCACCACTGACTGCTCTGACTGGGATCACAACAGAGGTTTCTGGACAGAGCTGGAGAAGGATGTAGAACAAAATTCTAACTCACAAAAAAAAAGACCAGATTTACTGGCCTGAAAGAGACTGGAGAAACCCCGAGAGTACGGCCCCTGGACACACTTTTAGCTCAGTGGTGAAGTCACTTCTGAGGTTTACCATTCAGCCGGTGATTGGACAGCCCCATAAAACAAAAAGGGACTAATGAGGCACAGCAGTCCAGGGACAAGGACTAGAAGGCAGAACGGGACAGGAAAGCTGGTGATAGGGAACCCAAGGTTGAGTAAGGACAGTGTTGACATGTAATGGGATTGTCAACCATCGCCGTAGGGCAACATGTGTACTAACTGTTTAATAAGAAACTATTTTGTTCTATAAACCCTCATCTAAAGTGAGAATAGCAGCACAACTGGGAGAACGTAATCTTTGTCACTGAACTGTGCATGTAGAAATTTTTGAAATGGTGTATCTTTGGCTATGTATATTTTCACCAAAAAAAGAAAAGATCGAGAAGGGAGAGGGTTGACATGTCGTGGGGTTGTTAACCAACGTCATAAAACAATATGTGTACTGACTGTTTAATGAGAAACTATTTGTTCTGTAAAACTTCACCTGAAGTATAATTAAAAAAAAAAAAGTGTATTTTTTTTTTTTCACTTTAAGGCTCATTAAAAAAAAGAAAAAGAAAAAAAAAATGACAGGGATCAACTGCTTTCATTTCAAATAAATCAAAAAACTGTAAATCATATACAATATATCAAATATTTCTAGACATTTGGTATAAAAATTCAAAGACTATGTCATAGATCAGTGTTCCTCAAAATGTAAAACACATTTGAATTGCCTTGAGATTTTATTATAATTTAGGTTCTGATTTAGTATGTCTATGATGGGACACAAAATTCTTTTTTTCTAACTATCTTCCAGGTGATGCCAATATTGCTGGTGCTGGGAGCACCCGTCTGAGTAGCAAGGTCATAGTTTACACCCTTATGAAACATAGAGCCTAGTATGGATAATGAGAGTAAGACATGCAAACAGATAAGTACTCTGTGTAAATGCAATGGTAGAAATAAGGATAGAAAGGGAGAAATGAAAGGACAGTTATTAACTTTGTTTGGAATGGATCAATCAATATATGGAGCTACCTAATATTGTAACATACTGAAAGGAGTACAAGTACTTTCTATCGCCAGAGGATTGTGATGACAAAAGGTCAGGAAAGTTTATGCAATACAGGCTGTTACCGTGAATGTAGTTGAAATGAACTATCTACCCATCTTGGAGCTTAAAGTAAGTCATTAACTTGATTAGACATGCTTTTTAGGAATGCCATCCTTTTGACTATGAGTAAGAAGGGATAAAGAGTATAAGCACTGCGACCACACTATATATAATTTCAATAAAAGAGGTACCCTATGTTGAGAGTCTAAATTAATGTTATGACAGCTAGGATGATGATAACATACTCAAGACTATTTAGAAGTAAGAGTGAAAGAAGTTAGTGATAGATTAGTTGAGTGAAGAAAAGTAAGTATAAAGATGTATTAAGCCCCTCCAGTTAGCTATTGCTATAGATGCAAGACAAGATATATGTGAAGGCTGTTATTTTGCAAAGAAGGGAGCATTAGGAGGACAGAATATAAGCTATATCCTGACTAAAAAGACTTACATGCAAGAGTTGGTGGTCTCTCTCAGAGAAGAAAACAACTTAGCACTTATTGACAAAATCTAATTCTCAGTGTCTTTAGTCTTTCCAATAAGCATTTACGTTGTATTTTAAAGTACCATTTTAGTAGTTGGTCCATTTTAGATGGATCTTTCTTCAGATGTTTACTTGCCAATGCATCCTTTTAGAATTACTGTAAGGTACCGACCTAGACTCAGTATTAGATACATGTTGTCATTCCCGCATGATTTCGTTTTTAGAACTGCTCCTTTCCCACTTCATAAATCTGTCAACTACATTGTCCACATTGCTTACATGGGACCTAGCACCACTGGCCAAACCAATAAGAGTTGTCCCTCAGTGACTGATGCTCTCAGAAAATACTCACTCTCTTCTCTAGGATCACAATGACATGCATGAGTGAGTAAGCCTAGAGCTGCAACTACATTTTTTAAGGAAATCTAATGATAGAAAAGAGAGGAATGGAAGTGAATGGAGTATTTATGACATCAAGACTGCTTAAATACATGTCTATCCTAGACCACAGTGACATAATCCAACAACGTCCTTTTTTAGTGTCTTACCTATTTTGAAATAGACTTTTGTGTCTTGTCAGTAAAAGAATCTGAGCTAACTTGCTTACTACAGAAAATAAATAAAATTGTCCATCTTTACAGTTCAGTGGACTATATTCTCACTTGCTCTTTTAGGCACATGAAAGCTATCACCCCATATAATTGTATGGTTCACATCAAGCAATTATATCGCATACAGGTAGGATGCAGTAAATAGATAAAAATAAAAGCACAACAATATAATTTTTGCTAAGAACTTATGCCTTTGCACATACCTTCTTTTTATAGGTTCAGCAATATTTTTTTAAATGAAGGGAAAAGAAGCACCATAAAGTGAGTTTATTTTGTTTCATAGAGGGAACTCATTTTTTAGCATGATAAAGAAGCCAATCAATATTTGTTTTTAATGAGTTATTATAACATCCCCCAAACAAACTAAAAATACAGAGGGGAAAAAACAACACAGACAGCAAGAAGAATGAGTATTGTCCATAGTAGTGTCTGACAGCTTGAGGAGAAAAGAAAGTGAGTAGAATTGTAAAGCAGGGAGAGTCAGTAGGAGGAGGAACATGAACAACAAAGATAAAAAGAAGAGTAAGGAAATAAGTTAAGATTTAAATAACTTGCTTAGGATTACCTGAATATGAATTCTATGAAAACTCCCAGAGGTCATTTATGTTTTTTTAAACTATTTTAAAATCCATTCTTAAATTCTATGCCATAAAAATATTTATTTTAAGATGGGAAGGCATATTATCTGAAGGTCCTTTGCGAAAGAAAAGACTTTCACAGTAATTGTTAATTCTTTACTGGAAGCGGAAATATTCAGATTCCAAATACTGTCCACTTTTAAACAAAGCTAACTACTTTAAACATGTTGTTAGGTCCCGTTGAGTAGGTTCTGACTCACAGCGACCTTGTGTATAACAGAACAAAACATTGCTGGGTCCTCAGCCATCTTCACAATTGTTGCTGTTTTGAGCCCATTGTTGCAGCCACTGTGTCAATTCATCTCGTTGAGGATCTTCCTCTTTTTTGCTGATCCTCTACTTTAGCAGGCATGATGTCTTTCTCCAAGGACTGGTCCCTCCTGATAATATGTCCAAAGTAAGTGAGAGAAAGTCTCACCATTCTTGTTTCTAAGGAGCATTCTAGCTGTACTTCTTCCAAGACAGATTTGTTCGTTCTTTGACAATCTAAGGTGTATTCAATATTCTTCACCAACACCACAATTCAAATGCATCAATTCTTCTTTGGCTTTCTTTATTCACTGTCCAGCGTTCACATGCTTACAAGGCGACTTAAAATACCATGGCTTAGGTCAGGCTCACCTTAGTCCTCAAAGTGACATCTTTACTGTTTAACACTCTAAAGAGGTCCTTTGTAGCAGATTTGCCCAATGAAATAGACTCTTTAACAGCATACAATCTTTTAATATTTTCTTTTGACAATGCACAGACCAAAATTTTTGTATCTAAATAGCATATGTATAAAACCCACTGTGGCTGAGTCTGACTGATAGCGACCCTATAGGTAGGAGAGAGTAGAGCTGCCCCAGAGGGTTTCCAAGGAGCAGCTGGTGTGTTTGAACTGCCAACCTTTTGGTTAACAGCCAAGCTCTTTAACCACTGCACCACCAGGACCACTAGCATATGTATGTTACTATGAGGAGGCAGATAATTCATATGGCTTCAAAGGGGCACTTTTCATCAGTAAAGGACAAGTATTTTGAAGAGCAAGTTGCTAATATTCTGTGTCATGAACGCAGAGTTAAGTGCTTATTTGTGCCTGAAACTGCCACAAATGTATGATTTACTTCCACAAATTATCCATCAAATATAAAAATATTAGTTTCCTAATACTAAAAATAGCTATTGTTTTCCCGATAAGAATTATTTGTAAAAAATAAGCATCTTGCCCAGGCCTGAGCAATATTTTACATCTAGAATTCATTTACCTAAATGTTACAATGGAAATAAACTCATTTATAATAATCACTAAGTAGACCTTTCTATACACTCTGTCATTGAATGTTCATTATGAGGTTATGCCCTTGAGACAACCCCAGTATAAATGAAAGCAAACATAATCGCTATTCATCTCATACAAGTGAAATAATTCTTAGATCATATTAATATATTTGTTGGTCTATTACTCCCAGTTTCCCCCATTAGAATCTTGTAAGCAAATTTTAGTGATGCCTGGATAGACATTTTACTGCTGTTTTATGAGTCTCAGTCTAGCCATTTATTCATGCACCCACCAATTTATTCCATAAATTACTGAGCCCTCATTGTGGGCAAGGCATTATGCCAGGGATTCTGGAGCAGAGAAAACTGAATAATTTACAGTTTCGACTTTTACTGAGCTTATAAACTATAAGGGCAGTAAAACTACATGCAAAATATCTATAACATAGATAATAAAATTTTGAAGACGAATGGATCACTGCAACTATGTGAGAGCAAGTAAGATATGAAGAAGGTGAACTTAACCTTGAAAGATACATAATGTTTGAGCTGATAAAGAAAGAGGAAGAACAGACCAGATGAGAATGCCATAAGCAAACATATAAAAGCCAAAAAGTAGTAAGCATGTTTGGGGAAATAGACTAACAAGGAAAAAAAAAATAAATAAATAAATAAATAAAGGGAAACACGAAGCTAAGAAGTATACTGTGACCAGATAGGAGCAGATTTTGAATGGCAGCCTATGAACGATCACTTTACCTCATAAAAAATGGAGAATTATTCAAAATCTTTGAGAAAGCCATGTTAAGGTCAAGCTATGGTTTTTGACAATTTGGATGTAGGATTCATTATGTGGAGTTGATGCTGGTGTCAGGGAGAATATGCTCTTAAAAAATTCTTGGCAAGAAAAATGGAAGTTGAATTAGTGCAGTTACACTGGGAACACAAAGGAGAAGACAGATGAGAGAAATATTGTGGAAATAGAATCAATATATCTTGAAGACGGGATGGAAATCTGGGAGGCAAAGGCAGGAGAGAGAAAAGTCAGTGATAGGTTGACTTGCCATTACAAGTCTAGGTGGCTAGAGATTGTGAAATAATAAAATATGGATTTAAGTAGAGATAGATCAGGACATGACATGCAATAAGTAAAAACTGAAGTGTTAATTTTGGAGGCTATGAGATTTGGTTTGAGAAGTATAAGCAGTATACTCCAGCAGATCCAAGTCCTGACTGATTATGACAATTATGGTAAGAAGTTAAAAGACAAACAAAATCGAGACACAGCAAGAAATTTTTAGGCTTTATTCTTAGGAATTCTGATCCAGTGTACATTCAGGTTATACCCTAGAGTTCTTTATTTTTTAAAAAAAAAAGAAGACTCAAAAAATCAGTAAGGTTTGGAAACTATAAGTCTACACAATATTGTACATGAAATAATTAAATAATAATGACACTTAGATGATTCCCATCTCTTTCTGGGGGGAAGTATTGCAGAAAATGTGTCTAATTTATTTTCAGCTTAGAATTCAATCAGAAAGTAATTGTTACCTATAAAAAAGGGATCCAAAAGGTTTTTCTCCATTGCAACAAACACTCAGAGTTCTGGCTACTGCAGATAGAGAGCATGAACAAATGGCTTATGTTGAACAGGTATAACTGCAGGAAACTATGAAATTTTATTGAAAATTATCATCAAAAACCAACATTTTGCCAGACATTTTGGAGGAAACCAAAAACTTCTCCTAAAACTAACCCATAATGATTTTATACTTTAAAAGTACAAAGAAAGATACCTAAAAGGAAAATAAATAGAGCTTTAGGAAGCACAGGAAGAGGAAAACAATTTAGAAAGTAAGAAATGAATCAAATAATGAGGAATCATATGCACCAAATCAAAGTGAAAAGAGTGACCCAAAGGGTCAAAAAATATAGATAACTTAGAGGGTAAGGACTGAGAAAGTTTTACTATGGTTTGGCCTTATCGATAGACTTTGAATCACCAATTAGCTGTCAAAATTCAGCAGTCTTTAAGAAATAAATTTGAATAGAGTACCTAAATGTTAGGTACTCAAAAGTCATATTATAACTGTTAAGAAAGTGAGTAGGTCATGAGAAAGTGGTAATTATGAATGCATCATGTTATTTTAATAACTTTGGCATTTATTATGGATTGAATTGTGCCCCTTCCCCTCCCCCCAAAAAAAATATGTGTTGGAATCCTAACCTCTATACACATGGATATAATTCTGCTTGGAAATAGGGTTTTCTTTGTAATGTTAATAAGATCATGACAGTGTAGGGTGTGCCCTAAACCTAATCATTTCTGAGTTGTAAGCAGCAGATTAGATATAGACTGAAGCACAAAATGGGGAAGACAGTTGTTATGTGAGTATCAGCAATGATGAAGGAAAGTCTAGGGCTACCAACAAAGAAGGATCTACATGACCCTGATTTGGACTTTTAGCATCCAGACTGTGAGAAAATAAATTTCTCTTTTTTAAATCCACTCACTGTGTTTCTTTTACAGCAACACTAAGGAACTAAGACAGCATTGAACATGGAAAAATTTTCAGTTTTCTAAGATGCTTAATATTCCAGTAAGAAGAACAGAACATAGGGATGAAGAAGAAAAAATAAATAAATGAAAAAGAAGTCTAGAATAGAGACTTTTCACTTCCAATTTGGTGGGTTAGAAAATTTGGATTAATCTTTCTCAATAGGTAAATAAAATAAAAAAAAAAAAAAAAACCTCGAAAATATTTAATTTTTATTCTTCAAAGATTCAGGGATCCAACAAACTAATGAGAAGTTATACGATGAAGATCCTGGAGAAGAAGTTAGCAAGATATCTGGAACTTAACATGGATGAATCCGGAGGACATCACGCTGAGTGAAATAAGTCAATCACAAAAGGGCAAATATTGTATCGTCTCACTTTTATAAAAAAACAAGAATAGGTATACATATGTTCTTTGGTGGTTATCAGGGATAGGAGGATAAGGGAGGGGGAATCACTTTCTTGATAGTAGACATTTGTTATTTCTGGTGATGGGAAAGGCAATGGCAAATGTAGGTGAAATCTGCACAACTTGACTAAGGTAAATGATGACACTAAAAAGTACACTTGAATAAAGGACGTTTTTGGTAAATGCTATAAGATATATAATTTTGCAACATAGCAATAACAACCAAAAATATGTGTGCGGTTACACAGGCAGATATGTATGCATATATATGTATAGGGAGGCATATATGACTACATGCATGTGCGTATACAGATGTATCTGTAGGCATACATATATACGTGTTTGAGCTGCATATATATTCATATATATAATAAAACACATGCAGCACAGTTACGGATACTTTCTAGACATAACCAAATACCTCAAAGGATTGGTTTACTGGATTTGAAGGCCTAGGACGGTAGCTTGTGGGACAACTCGATCAAGTGGCATAACATAGTTTATAAAGTTTATGTTCTACATTCTAGTTTGGTGAGTTCCATCTGGGGTCTTAAAAGCTTGTGAGTGGCCATCTAAGATGCAACTATTTGAGTCTACTTGTCTGGAGCAAAAGAGAAAGAAGGAAACCGAAGACTCAAAGAAGAAACTACTCTAAAGGACTAATAGCCCACACAAACCACATCCTCAACCAAAAGAGCTACATGATTCCCAGTTACCACTGACGACCATTCTGACCAGGGAGACCATAGATGGTCCCAGATAAAATGGGCTAAAAATGTAGAACAAAACTCAAATTCTTAAAAAAAGCCCAGACTTACTGAACCGGTAACAACTAGAGGAAGCTCTGACACTGCCACCCTATGATACCCTTTAAACTTGCAACTAAAATGACTCCCAGGGGTCAACCTTCAGCTAAATAAAAGATTGGATCAGAAAATAAACAATATCACTATTGAGTAATGAGCTCTTTTAAAAAAAATCATCAATATGAGACCAAATGGTCAACATTTATCCTAAAGCAGAGATAAGAAAGGTAGGGGGATGGGGGCAGGGAAGTTAGATTAATGAAGAGTGAAACAACCAGAATGGAAACAATGAGAATGTTGACACATTGTGAAAAACGTAACCAATGTAACTGAACAATATGTATAGAAATTGGTAAATGGGAACCTAATTTGCTATGTAAACTTTCACCAAAAACACAATAAAATATATTTTATATATGAATATAAGATACCTGGAGCCTCTTTCCAAAGTGAGTGTTATCTGATATCAGAAGAAAGAGAAAAAAGTCTGAAGCCTAAGTAGCAATTCTGAAAGTTTCCTAGGTCAAAGATGACAGAAGTTGAAGATCAGGGTATACCAAGAGGGCTAAGAAAGGAGATTAGTGTAGAAAACTTTTCATAGTTTGGCTTCAGTTGAATAGAGAATCTACCCTAGAGTTAGAGGCTAATCAGCACTGAATCCTTTCAATTCTTGAAATTGGAGAAGGTTGGCCCAAGATTTATAGTTCTCAAGTAGCAGCCAGAAACTATCTTCCCTGGAAGAAGATGGGGTTATTTTAACAAATTTTTGAATAGAATTTCTGGCACAATATGAAGACAAACAAATAAAAATGATGAAAAACAAAAACAGGTAAGCAAAAAAAAGAAAGCAACATGAAAGAAAACCAGCAAAAACAATAGAAATTAAAAACAGAACTTCAGTGGCTTCAGATATTAGAATTTTCTATCAAATTTTAAAATAATCATGCTTCTAGATTCAAGGCAATAAAAAAATAAGATTTAGAATTTAGCAAACAGCTGTAAATTTTTAAAAAATGGCATGGAAGATTTATTAAAAAAGCAAACAGAATTATTTGAAATAAAAATATAATATATCAAAATACATTTTTGCATTTAAGATGAAATGAGAGATAGGTGAAACAAGAATTAGTACACTGGAATTGAGGTCAGAACAAGATATTCAGAAAGAAGCACAAAGACAAAATAATAATGAATAATATAGAAGAAAGCATTAGAAACCTAGAGGATACAGTAAGGTTGTCTCTCATATATGTAATCAGAGTTCCTGGAATAGAAGATAGATAGAATGAAGCAGAAACACTATCTGAAGAGATACTAGCTCAAATATTCCCAACAGTGATGCAAGACACAAAATCACAGCAGGACAAATATATACACACTGCTATACTCCTACACATCTACTTCTACACACCAAGGTACATCATAGTAGCATGGTGAAAATTAAAATCAAAGTAATAAATTTTAAAGCAGAAGGAGAAACAAAAAATACATTAGTGTCTTATTATGTTTTGAATTATTGCTCGAGCACCAACAATTAGCGAATGAAGCTCCTATGTAATACTGATGAAAGTATAAATTGGTACAACCATTTTGGAAATCTGTTTGGCATTTTAAGTTAAAGGTAAAACATGCATATCTGCTTTAGTTTCATAGTGCTGCCATAACAACAAGAAATAAATTACCACAGATGGGTGCTTTAAAGAACAGATATTTATTTTCTACAGTTCTGGAGGCTAAAAGTCAACCAGGATCTTGGCTCTAGAGGAAGGTCCTTCCTTGTCAGCAGCCTCGTGCATTTCTTGGTATGTGGACATTCCTTGGCTTGGCATCTGTCTTACCCCTGTGTGTGTATCATTTTGTCTATTCTGCTCTTTTTCTAAGATACTTCTCAGATGGGATTAGGTTTAGAACCCACCCTACTCCAGTATGGTCTCATTAGCATAACAAAAGAAAACCCCTATTCCCAAACAGGTCACAGGTACAGGAGTTAGGACTTCAACATATATTTTGGAGAGCCTCAATTCAATTGACAAAATGCTCTAAGACCCCTAAATTTCATTCCATTTCTAACTATATAGTCAACAGAATTACATATAAATGCAAATATGAATGTAAATAAAAATGTATACATACACATACACTGGATGCTGTTGAGTTAAATACAACTCATGGTGACCCCATATGTGACTCTATGTGTGTCAGAGTAGAACCGTGCACCATTATATGTGTGTGTGTCTATAAGATACCCCTAACCATGTTTTGCTGTGTCTTCTGTAGACAGACTAACTTTGTAGATAAGTTAATTAATGTTTAAAATGTTTTATATTTCTTTTGAGTGTGTACTATTCTTAATCTAAGCTATTCATTTTTATCAAAGTTGGTCTGTAAAATACTAAAATTACTATTAACAGAGTGAACAAGAAAGCTGTAGAAGGGTGAAGATATTCGCAACATACATAACTAACAAAAGGTTAAATCAAGAATATGTAAGAACCCCCTATCACTGAAAAAAAGACAGACAATCCCATAGAAAAACAGATAAGAGGCTAGTACAGGGCCTCCAGATACCCAATAAATATAATAAAAGGATTTCAACATCAATAAAAATCAAGGCAATGCAAACTGAAACCACAATAGATACCACTAGACAATCACAAGAATAGCTAAATATAAAAGAAATAGATTGATAGTGCCAATGAAAGGACATAGGGTGACAGGAACTGTAACACTCTGCTGATGGGAGTAAAAATTGTTATAACTCTTTGGAAAACTATTTGGCATAATTTACTAAAGTTAAATAGAAAACTCAAAACCCATTGTCATCGAGTCGATTCCAATTACGTATAGCAATTTCATTCCTAAATTTATACCCAAAAGAAATACAAACATATATTGAGAAACAGTTTTAATTCTCCTGAAATCCAGATTTCTGGGGTCTATGGAGTTGGAGTAACCCGCCCAGATAATAGCTCTGAGATCTTCTTTTGAACCCTGGGCCTTGAGAAAGCTGGTTTCCTAAAGTCATCTTTAAGTCAAACAGTAGCCTAATAAGTAGCTTAGTAAGACTGTTTTGGCTTAGGCATTGGGCATTTTGAAGAATTATCCATGTGCAGTAAAGTTTTGAGAAACAGAAACTCCAAGGTCAGACTAGAAGCTGTGTTTTAGAGTAAATTGTTATATAATCTATAGTGAAATGAATTCCTTTATATGGCCTTTTGCCTTGGTTCTTTGGAAAAACAGCTTGAGAGATTTTTTTTCCCCTCAGCACTAAGTAGTTATTTTGCCCTAGTTTTCTACCCCAGAAGGTCTGTTATTTTTGCCAGGTTGATTGACATTTTCTGGGTAAGTTGTAAATAATTTGGATTTATACTTTTTATCTGGTCCTAGGTTTCAGATTTCTCTGTGATTGGCATGCACCTTGCAGGGATTATTCAATATCCTATGCAAATTAAGTGAGTATAGACTGTGCAAATGAAGTATCTGTATCCTACTATGCAAATGAAGGGTCTGTGGCCTACTGAGAGGAGTGGGAGATGCCATGCCTTGAAATTGACCAGGACTTCAAGTATATAAGCAGTCAACCCTACAGAAGTTTCAGAGACAGAGAGAAACAGGGAGAAAAGCATCAGGAAGTAGCAGAAGGAAGAAAGAAGAAGAAACAGAGACATAGAGGAGGCAAGGAACCTCCTAAAAGAGCTATAACACAGGTCAAAGGCTGTAACACTGAAGATGGTGAGAAGCCCAGAAGGGGCCCTGCTAGTGGTGACAGAGAGCAGAGGCAGAGAGGAGCCTGTCCTGAAAGGTAGAGAGAGAGAGGAGGCCTGTACAGTTGAGAGGAGCTAGGAAAGCTGTCCTGCACTGAACAAGGGGTACTTTGCCTACCTGCTTCCTGATCCTGAGTTATAGCCTGATGACCCTAACCCTGAGATGTACTCTATTATGTACTTAATAAAGCCCTTAACTGTAAGTACAGAAAATTGCGGAACACAAAAGCGGAAGGGAAGAGTGCTAAGGGTAGGGAGACTGGCCAGTGTCAGAGATGGAGTGGTGCAGCAGCTTGGAGAATGTGGAAATCTGGGATATATTTGACCTCTGCCTCATAGGAATTGGCTTTGTGCTGATTCTTATATTTGAAATTATTCATACAGACGCACCCTGTTCTGACCATTTCCATGGCAATGTCGTTAACAGGAGGTATAAGAATCTTTGGAAGTTCTTTAATCTTTGGAACATTTTTGACTCCCTAGCAGAAATGTTATCCCAGTTTTCAAATTATATCTTAAACGAACTTCAAATGATTTCTATTATTGGCTGAATAATCTCTTAATAAGAGATATGTACAAGAGTGTCCATTGTATCATTGGTCCTTGGCATCACCCTTGGATTACTATACGGAAATAAAAGTAAACGAACTACAACAGCTATTTGCAATAACATGGGTGAATCTTACAAAGAAGATGTTCAGAGAAAGAGACTAATCAGAAAATAATAATATTGTATCATTTTATTTCTATAAAAAACAACAATGACATCAATAACAAAAACCATTAAAAAACAGGCTGAACTGAAACATAGTGTTTCGGCATATATGGTTTCATGGCAAAACTATTAAATAACAGGCAAACAAGGAAATTATTATTGTACAAGTCAGGATAGAAGTTTTTCCATGTGGGGAATTGAGAGGTCTAGTGATTGGGAAAACAAACATAAATTTAAAAAAAAAACAAAGAAAACTAATAAGACAAGCTGTTTGTGTGTGCATGTGTGTGTCTGCATGCCAGCAGGTATGAGATCAAGAGAATAGGTATAAAATTTAAGCATGGGAAACAAAAAGGAGATTTCTTCATCTAAGAGCTCAGGTAAAAAGGTGAACGTGAGTGAACTCAGGAAATTATACATAAAGAAGTAGATGAGAAAGTTCTTATAAAATGATCTTTTGCTCAGTAATCAAGGATGCATTTGAGTAATGAAGCACTGTGGTTAACTAATTTGCTTATGGAAAAACAAAAAAAATAGATAGTGGGATAGAGATTCTGTTATACAACAAAGGCAAATGCTGGGCCACACACATACCAGACCAAAAGAACATTGAAGAATACCCAGAAGGAGGGTGTAGGAACAGGGTGTGGGCTCCTCACTGCCTATTGTCCATCCTATACCTGTGTTCAGAGGTCTAGCAGGGCCACGTGTCAGACTCTGGGAGAGGAAAAATGACCATGTGCTCCAGAGCTTATAAACTGCATGATTAAAAAACACTGATGCCTCCCATACCGTGATCACCAGCCAGGTATTGTAACAACAGGCCATGTTAAAACTCTGCTCCAGTCTTCACCTGCCCATTCAGTGTTTGTTATGAGTCAGAATGGACTTTATGGCAATGGGATGGGGTGTAACAACGTGTCACAAAGTGCATGGCTTATAAGGATGGCAAATATTTGTCTCACAGTTCTAGAGGCTAGAAGTCTGAATTCTGGGTGTCAGCAGGGCCACACTCTTTCAGAAGGCTTTAGGGGAAGATCCCTTCTTGTCTTCCCAGCTTCTGGTAACCTCAGGTAATTTTGGCTTGCTACTGCAGCTAACTCTGTCATCACATGGCGTCCTTCTTTCTGTCTATCTGTATCTTCCCCTCTTTTATAAGGACACCAGTCAGATAGGATTAGGACCCATCCTACTCTGGTGGCGTAGTGTTTAAGAGCTATGGCTGTTAACCAAAATGTCAGAAGTTTGAATCCACTAGGCGCTCCTTGGAAACCCTATGGGACAGTCTACTCTGTCCTTTAGGGTCACTATGAGTCAGAATCAACTCGATGGCAATGGGTTTGGTTTTTTTCGTTTTACTCCAGTATGACCCTGTGTTAACTTTACTGATAATACTTTCAAAGACATTATTTCCAAACAAGGTCACTTTCACAGGTCACAGAGGTTATAACTTCAGCTTATCTTTCTGGGGGATACAACTTAATCCATGACATGGGGTGTGTACAGGAGAAACAGCCCATTCCCTGGTGTCATTAAGAAACTTGGTATTTAAGATGTGCCAGGGTAGTGGTAGGATGCCTCATATCAGCATTCACGTTAGAAAAGGACTAGCTGCTCTCCTGGTAAGATCATGGAGGAATGACTGCTTTAAGAACTAGATCAGAGCAAGTTTCCATGCAGATTTACAGGAGTCCAACAACTTTATGAAGACCCAGTCAATAGAGGCGTGGCTGACAAATTAACCCTTGCCAGATATGTCTAATCAAACACCCGTGTTTTTATGACTCACTATATTGGATAAATGAAGAAAACTGGTTTGGAGATTAGAAAGGCATATAGAGACATGTATAGGATTTGAGTGTGGCCATTAGGTTGGTGAGACTATGTCTCACATACTTTGGACATGTTATCAGGAGGGATCAGTCCGTAGAGAAGGACATCATGCTTGGTAAAGGGGGAGGGCCAGTGAAAAAGAAGAAGACCCTCAACAAGTTGGATCGACACAGTGGCTGCAACAATGGGCTCAAGCTTAACAATAATTGTGAGGATAGTGCAGGACTGGGCAGTATTTTGTTCTGCTGTACATAGGGTTGCTATGAGTCAGAACTGACTCGATGGCCACCTAACAACAACCACAACAGCATCCCCTCTCTTCTAATAGAAGTCCTGTTTCATCAGAAGCTACTTTTCCCCCAATCTCATACTATGTGCTTCACTGAACTTTCCATTTTCCCGAGCTTCAAGGATAGGCTAACTGGGATCATCAGAATCTTTTAATGGAGAACAGACAACCATTTCTTCTTTCCTCACCCCTGGAATTGCTATCCATAACAAGTAAGTAGTCTTGGAACTTCTGGGGACCATGTTTCCCAAGAACATATTAAGAAAACCTGCCTGCAAGTTAAGGCAACATAGAAAAAAGCAGAAATTGAGAGCAGTGTTCCATATAGCATGGTTTCATTACCTGGAACCAGATTTGTATAAAGGCAGTGTACCCATAGACTTTTCTGTTTCCTAAATCAATTAATTTCCTTTTATGCTGAATCCGTGGAGTTTGATTTTGGTCACTTGCTGTCCCAAAAGCCTGACTATTGCACAGAGAAAAGTATTTTATGGTGCTTACTAGAGCAGCATTTAATCAGCTTATCATGTCCATTGAGTTATACAGGAAAGAAGAGAGATTATGAATTTGGAGAGTAGAGAGAGGTCAAGGAATAGGAGGTCACAGTTTGTGTTGACTAGTAATCTAATGGTTGGTAGTCTGAACCCATCCAGCAACTCCAAAGAAGAAAGAACTGACGACTTGCTTCACTAAATGTTACAACCAAGAAAACCCTATGGAGCAGTTCTACTCTGTAACACATGGTGTCACCAAAAGTTGGAATTGACACCAACAGAGTAGAGATGAGAAGCAGTGAGAGTAGGAATGATGGATTGGACAGTATATGCGAAAGAGCTTGCAGGGTAGTATGTTGCGCTGAACGAAAACAAACCCGTCGATTCCAACTCATCACAACCCGTGTGTTACAGAGTAGAATTGCTCCATAAGATTCTCTTGGCTGTAATCCTTATGGAAGCAGATTGCCAGGCCCCTCTTCTGTGGTGCCACTGGGTGGGTTCAAACTGCCAACCTTTAGGTTAATACTTGAATATAAATTATTTGTGCCACCAAGGGACCTTATGGAGCCTGGTGGTGCAGTGACTGAGGCTTCTTATGGGTCAGAAGCAAGAAACCACCAGCCATTCCGTGGAAGAAGATGTATCAGTCTCCTTCTGTAAAGATTATAGCCTTGCAAATTCTATAGGGCAGTTCTACTCTGTCCTATAGGGTTGTTATGACTTGGAATCAACTTGATGACAATGGGTTTGATTTTGGGGTTTTGATAGGGACTCTAAGTTCTGCTTTAATTTCTGTGTTAGGTGCCATCAAGGTGGTTACGACTCATAGTGACCCTATGTACAACAGAATGAAATGTTGCCTGGTCCTGTGCCATCCTAACAATCTTGCGTGCTTTTTTTTTTTTTTTAATTTTATTGTGTTGTAGGTGAAAGTTTACAGTGCAAATTAGTTTCTCATTCAAAAATTCATACACAAATTATTTTATGGCATTGGTTGCACTCCCTGCAACGTGTCAGGACTCTCTCTGTTTCCCTTTCCACCCTGGGTTCTCCATGTCCATTAGTCCTGTTTTCCCATCTTCTTGTCTTTGCTTTTGGGCAGGTGTTGCCTATTTGGTCTCTCATACTTGATTGAACTAAGAAGCACGTTCCTCACATGTGTTATTGTTTATTTTATAGGCCTGTCTAATCTTTGGCTTCAGAAGTGGATTCAATTCTGAGTTAGCAGGGCATCCAGCAACCATACTATCAGGGGTTCCACCAGTCTCTGTCAAACCAGTAAGTCTGGTATTGTTTTGTGAATTTGAATTGTGTTCTATATTTTTCGTCCACTCAGTCCGGGACACACTATTGTGATCTCTGTCAGAGCAGTTGGTGGTGGTAGCCAGGCACCATCTACTTCTTCTGGGCTTTGACTGGTGGAGGCTGTGTTCATGTGGTCCATTAGTCCATTAGTCCATTGGACTAATATTTTTCTTGTGTGTTTGATTTTCCTTTGCTTCGGATGGGATGGGACAAATTGATGTATCTTAGATGGCTCTCACAAGCTTTTAAGACCCCAGATGCTACTCATAAAAGTGGGATGTAGAATATTTTCTTTATAAACTATGTTATGCCAGTTGACCTAGATGTACCCCAAGTCCATGATCCCCGGCCATCAGCCCCAGTAACTCGGTACCTCAAGGTGTTTGGATGTGTCTAGGAAGCTTCTATGACATTGCTGTGGTCAACTTGTGCTGATTTCCTCTATATTGTGTGTTCTCTTTCCCTTTACCAAAGTTGACCCTTGTCCACTATCTAGTTAGTGATTTCCTTTTCCCACCCTTCCCTCCCTCATAACCATCAAAGATTGTTATTTTCTTTGTGTAGACCATTTCTTGTTCTTTTTTTTTTTTATAGTGGTATCATACAATATTTGTCCATTTGTAACTGACTTATTTCACTCGGCATAATGCCCTCCAGATTCTTCCATGTTGTGAGATGTTTCACAGATTCATCATTGTTCTTCATCTTTGCATAATATTCCATTGTGTATATGTGCCATAATTTGTTTATCCATTCATGTGTTGATGAGCATATTTTTCATATTTTTGCTATTGTTAATAATGCTGCAGCGAACATAGGTGTGCATATGTCTATTGATGTGACGGCTCTTGTTTCTGTAGGATATATTCCTAGGAGTGGGATTGCTGGATTGTATGCCATTTCTATTTCTAGCTTTTTAAGGAAGCATCATATCATTTTTAATAGTGGTTATACCATTTTACATTCTCACCAGCAGTGCATAAGAGTTGAAATCCCCAGAAACCTCTCCATTTGTTATTTTCTGTTTTTTGTTCTTTTTTTTCATTAGTGCCAGTAATTTTGTGGTGAGATGGTATGTCATTTTAGTTTTTATTTGCAAATGATCTCCAGATTTCTTCATGTGTCTGCTAGCTCCCTAAATGTCTTCTTTGGTGAAGTGTCTCTTCATATCGTTTGCCTATTTTTTTTTTAATGGATTATTTATCTTTTTGTTATTGAGGCGATAAGTATTCTATAAATATTAGAGATTAGACCCTTGTCGGATATGCCATAGCCAAATTTTTTTTCCCAGTCTGTAGGTTCTCCTTTTACTCTTCTGGTGAAGTCTTTTGATCAACATATAAGTTTAAATTTTAGGATTTCCTAGTTATCTAGTTCATCTTCTGGTCTTTGTACACTATTAGTTATGGTTTGTATTGTATTTATACCATGTATTAGGGCCCCTAGTGTTTTCTCTATTTTTTCTTCCACGATCTTTATCATTTTAGGTTTTATATTTAGGTCTTTGGTCCATTTTGAGTAAGTTTTTGTGTATCGTGTGAGGTATGGGTCCTGTTTCAATTTTTTAGATGGATATCCAGTTTTGCTAGCACCATTTGTTAAAAAGATTGTCTTTTCTCCTTTTAATGGACTTTGGGACTTTGCCAAAGATCAGTAGACCATAGGTGGATGAATTTACATCTGGGTTCTGGATTATATTCCACTGGTCCATGTGTCTGTCACTGTACCAGTGCCAGGCTGTTTTGACTACTGTGGCTGTATAGTAGGTTCTGAGATCCAGTAGAGTGAGGACTCCTACTTTGTTGTTTTTCTTTAATAATGCTTTGCTTATCTGAGGCCTCTTTCCTTTCCATATAAAATTGGTTTTTCCACTTTGTTAAAGAATGCTGTTGGTATTTGCATCAGGATTACATTATATCTGTAGATCACTTTGGGTAGAACAGACATTTTCACAATGTTGGGTCTTCCTATCCATGAGCATGGTATTTTTTTTTTTCTTTTTTCCGTTTGTGTAGATCTCTTTTGGTTTCTTGCAATAGTTTTTAGTTTTCTTTGTATAGGTTTTTTATGTCCCTAGTTAGAATTATTCCTAAGTATTTTATCTTTTTAGTGACTATTATAAATTGTGTTATTTTCCTGGTTTCCTTTTCAAAGTTCTTATTGATTATGGGAATCCAACTGATTTTTGTATGTTATCTCATATCCTGCTACCCTGCTGAATCTTTCTATTAGTTCCAGTAGTTCTCTACGTATAGAATACATATCATCTGTGAATAGGGATAGTTTTACTTCTTCCTTTCCAATTTGGATGCCCTTTATTTCTTTTTCTTGCCTTATTGCTCTAGCTAGGACTTCCAGCACAATGTTAAATAGGAGTGGTGATAAAGGGCATCCTTGTCTTATTTCCATTCTCAGGGGGGAATGCTTTCAGCCTCTCTCTGTTGAGAATGATGTTGTCTGCTGGTTTTGTATAGACGCCCTTTGTTACACTGAGGAATTTCCCTTCTATTCCTATTTTATTGAGAGTTATTATCAGGAATGAGTGTTGGACTTTATCAAATGGTTTTTCTATGTCAATTGAGATGATCATGTGATTCTTTTTGTTCTATTTATGTGGTGGATTACGTTGATTGATTTTCTAATGTTGAACCATCCTTGCATATCTGATTTCAATCCCACTTCTTCATGGTTTTTTTTTTTTTTTTTTGATATGATGCTGAATTCCATTTGCAAGAATTTTGTTAAGAACTTTTGCATCTATATTCATGAGAGATATTGGTCTGTACTTTTTTTTTTTTGGTAGTGTGTTTGTCTGGCTTTAGTATCAGGGTTATGCTGGCTTCATAGAATGAGTTCAGGAGTATTCTTTCCTTTTCTATGCTCTGAAATAGTTTGAGTAGTACTGGTGTGAGCTCTCCTCTGACGGTTTAGCAGAATTTTCCTGTGAAGCCTTCCAGGCCAGGGCTTTTTTTTTTTGGTTGGGAGTTGTTTTTTTTTTTTTTTTTAAATTACCTCTTCAATGTCCTCTCTTGTTATGGGTCTGTTTAGATTTTCTATCTCAGCTTGTGTTAGTTTAGGTAGGGTGTGTGTTTCTAGAAATTTGTCCATTTCCTCTAGGTTCTCAAATTTGTTGAAGTTCAGCTTTTCATAGTATTCTGTTATGATCCTTTTTATTTCAGTTGAGTCTGTTGTAATGTCCCCCATCTCATTTCTTATTTGGTTTATTCACTTCCTCTCCTATTTTTCTCTTGTCAGTTTGGTTGATAATTAGACAATTTTGTTGATCTTTCCAAAGAACCGACTTTTGGTCTTGTTGAGTCTTTCTATTGTTTTTCTATTCTCTGTTTCATTTATTTCTGCTCTAATCTTTATCATTTCCTTTTTCTGGTGACTGACAGCTGCTTTTGCTGTTCTCTTTCTGTTTGTTCCAGTTGTAGAGCTAACATTTTGACTTTGACCCATTCTTCTTTTTTGATATGTGTATCTTTTGCTACAAATTGATCTCTGAGCACTGCCTTTTCTGTGTCCCAAAAGATTTGGCATGATGTGTTTTCATTCTCATTTGACTCTAGGAATTTTTTAATTTCCTCTATCACCCATTGGTTTTTAAGCAAGGTGTTATTCAGTTTCCATGTATTTGATATTTTTACCTGCTCGTCCTGTTATTGATTTCTACTTTTATGGCATTATAATCAGAGAGATTGCTTTGCATTATTTTAATATTTTGGATTTTATTGAGGGTTGTTTTGTGGCCTAAAATGTGGTCTACTCTGGAGAAGATTTCATGTGCAATGGGAAAGAATGCATACTTTGTTGCTGTTGGGTGGAATGTTCTATGTATGTCTCTGAGGTCAAGTTGAGTTTGGCCTTTAGATCTTCTGTATCTTTGCTGAGATTCTTTCTAGATGTTCTGTCCTTTATTGAGAGTGGTGTGTTGAAGTTTCCAATATTATTGTGTAATTGTCTATTTTTCTTTTCAGTGTTGATAGAGTTTGTTTTATGTATTTTGGAGCTCTGTCATTGAGTGTGTAGATATTTATTAAGGTTTTGCCTTTCTGGTGAATTGTCACTTTAATCATTATATAATGCCCTTCCTTGTCTTTGATGGTTGATTTTGCCTTAAAGTCTATTTTATCTGAGATTAGTGTTGCCACTTCTGTCCTTTTTTTGGTTACTGTGAGCTTGATATCTTTTTTTTTTCCATCTTTTGATTTTGAGTATATTTATGTCTTTGCGTCTAAGGTAGGTTTATTGTAGACAGCATATTGATGGTCATGATTTTTTATCCATTCTGCCACTCTGTCTCTTTACAGGTGCATTTGAGCCATTTGCACTCAGTGTGATTATCAATAGGTATGAATTTATTGCTGTCATATTGTACTTTTTTTGTGGTGTTGAGGTTTTCTATGCTCCTCTTACTTTCTTTCCTGTGCTGAGTTCCTTTCTTTGTGGATTTTCTTTTCTTTTCTTTTGTTATTATAGATTTTGTGTTAACTGAGATTTTATGTTTAATTCTTTTTTATTCTGATGAGTAGGTTTGTTAACTCTCTTGTGGTTACTCTGTAATTTACGCTTACCTTCCTAAGTTTGAACAAGTCTTTTATTACTTGATATCACCTTGACTTCCTCTCCATTTGAAAGTTCTATACCTACACCATTTATTCACACTTTTATTATTTTGATGTTGTTGTCATTTACAGATTGATGACTCTGTTACCTGGTTTTAAGTGTTTTAACTGTTTTATTATTGAGAGTTCTTTACCTAGGTTGGTATCTGGCTGGTCCTGTCCTGTGTCATAGACTCCAGTTGTTGTCTGATGTTGTTGGTTCTCTAACTGAAAGACTCCCTTTAATATTTCTTCTAAGTTTGGTTTGGTTTTTACAAGTTTCTTTAATTTCTGTTTATCTGGAAATGTCCTAATTTTGCCATCCTATGTGAGAGAGACTTTTCCAAGATATACTATTCTTAGTTAGCAGTTTTTATTTCAAGGTGTTATATATGTCATCCAATTGCCTTCTTGCCTTCATAGTTTCTGCTGAGTAATCAGAGTTAAGTCTTATCATTTCCCCTTTGTAATTGACTCTGTTTTTCTCGAGCTGTTCTCAGGATTCTTTCTTTGACTTTGATTTTGGCAAGTGTGATTATGATATATCTTGGTGATTTTCTTTTGGGGTCTATTCTATATGAGGTTTGATGAGCTTCTTTAATGGTCATGTTTACATCTTTCATGATATTTGGGAAGTTTTCTGCAGCAAATCTTTAACAATCTTCTCTGTGTTTCCATTTTCTCCCCTCTTCTGGAAATTCGATAACGTACAAATGTTTGCACTTGATTGTGGCCCACATAATTCTTAGAGTTTCTTCATTTTCTCTGATTGTTCTTCCAACAAAGTGGCATCCATAGATTTGTCTTCGGTCTCACTGAATCTGTCTTCCATTGTTTCAACTTTGCTCCTAAACTCTTCTACTGAGTTGTCCATTTCTGAAATTTTGTTTTTTATCTTTTGGATTTCTAGTTGCTGTTTTTATATGATTTCTAATTGTTTATTTATTTTGATATTTTGTTCTTGTATTATTTTCCTGAATTCTTCTATTGCTTTGTCTGTGTTTCCCATGATTTTGTCTAATTTTCCTTGGTTTTGCCTGTGTTTTCCTTGATCTCTTTACGAATCTCTTGGAGATTCCTAAATATTAGTCTTTTGAATTCCATTTCAGGTAGTTCCACTGACTTTTCTTATACTGGAAGTTCATCTGATTCTTTATTTCGATCATTTGCTTGTGCCATCTTGTCTTTTTTTTTTATATGTTTTGATATTGTCTGCTCTCTCTGAGAAATTAAGGTACTATTTTCTTTATTTATTCATTGTATGTTTGTTTGTTTCACACCACTTCTTTTTTTGTTGTTGTTTTAATATGTCAGAGTGGGTAGGCCAGGCATGCTTTATTGCTTGCTCATCCATGGCACGATAGCTCCCACCACCTTCTCTGGGAGGGCAGGACAGGTGCAAGCAGGGTGAGCCAGCTTTGCTGTACATTTGTTTGGCTAGGTGGCTGAGGGTGGATTGTATAGGGTGGATTGTCTGCATCCTTATGTTGGTCCAGGGTTGTGGTAGCATTCACAGCTCCTCACCAGATAGGCAGGGGTGTCAGATGGGGAATGGTAGGGGCTTGCTTCTGACCATTCACAGCTGATCGAGTGACAAGAGGGGATGTGCAGTGAGGGCCCACTGTGCCGACAGGCCTGAGTGCTGGGGATGCTCTAGACACTGTAGCTTGGTGGGAGCTTTTGGGAAGCAGGGAGGGTGGCTCATGGGGCTAGGTGATGGGGGAGTAAGAAAAGGAAAGAGAGAGAAAAAAAGGTAGCTGGAGGGTGGGGTGAATCTGGGGGCTGTTGTAGGGGTGAGGTGGAGTACAGGGCTTGGTGGGAGGCAGAAAGAAAAGAAAGAAAGAAAAAGAAAAAAAAAACGGTGGCATGGTGGAGGTCGGTGGGTGGGTGCAAGGCAGACCTGGAGCAGCAATGGGACAGTGGCTCTCTAGCCAAGGTGGCTTGGCATGGTCCAGCAGGAAGAGTGATTGGTGGGGTACATGGCTAGGAGAGAGGGAGAAAGAAAAGGAAGAAAGGGCGGAAAATGGCATGGCAGAAGCAAGTAGGTGGGGGCAGAGCCAACATAGAGTGGTGGCAGTTCAGTGGCTCTCTAGCCAAGGTGGCATGGTGTGGCCCAATGGGAAGGGGTAGAGGTGGCTTATGGAGCAGAAGGGTGAGGGATGGGAAAGTATGTTTCTCTGGTTACCGGATGCTCTGGCTCCTGTTGAGAGCTCTGTGAATTTGCCCTGTCCGGTGTTGTTGCTTGCTGTGTTCCAAGATGGTGATGCTTTTCTGTGTTAGTTGGCAAGGGACCTCTACTCCATATCTCTTCTTGTTCTCTGTTCTTTAGTTTCTTCTTCTTTTCTGTGTTTGATTTAGTTCTTTATCCCTTCGTTTGATGCTTAGGGTCTCAGGATTGATGGTTGTAACTATTTTATTTAGTTTTTTGGATCTCTGCTGCAGAGGGATGGCATGCTGCATCTGTCTAGAGTGCCATGTTGCTTCTGCTTCATTGCTATGTTTGAGCCCATTGTTGCAGCCACTGTGTCAATCCATCTTATTGTGAGTCTTCCTCTTACTTGCTGATCCTCTACTTTACCAAGCATGATGTCCTTCTAGAGGGACGGGTCCTTCCTGATAACATATCCAAAGCATGTGAGATGAAGTTTTGCCATCCTCAGTTCTAAAGAGCATTGAGTCTGTACTTCTTCCAAGACAATTTTGTCATTTTTCTGGTACTTCACATTATATTTGATATTCTTTGCCAACCATAATTCAAAGACATCAATTCTTCTTTGGCTGTCCTTATTCACTGTCCAGCTTTTGCATGCATATGATGTGATTGAATATACCATCGCTTGGGTCAGGCACACTTTAGTCCTCAAAGTGATATCTTTGCTTTTTAACGCTTTAAAGAGTGTTTTTGCAGCAGATTTGCCAATGCAATATGTCATTTGATTTCTTGACTGCTGCTTCCATGTGTTGATTGTGGATCCAAGTAAAATGAAATACTTGACAACTTCAATATTTTTCCATTTATCATGATATTACTTATTGGTACAGTTGTGAGCATTTTTGTTTTCTTTACATTGAAGTGTATCCACAGTGAAGGCTATAGTCTTTCATCTGCATCAATAAGTACTTCAAGTCTTCCTCACCTTCACCAAGCAAGGTTGTGTCATCTTCATATCACAGATTGCAATGAGTCTATCCCCAACCCTGATGCTGGCTGCTTCCTCATATAGTCCGGGTTCTCAGATTATTTGCTCAATATACAGATTGAATAAGTATGGTGAAGGAATACAACCCTGTTGCACATCTTTTCTGATTTTAAAACACACAGTATCCTCTTGTTATGTTTGAATGACTGCCTCTTGGTCTATGTACATGTTCCTCATGAGCACAATTAAGTGTTCTGGAATTCCAATTCTTTGAAATGTTATCCATAATTTGTTATGACCCACACAGTCAAATGCCTTTGCATAGTCAATAAAACGCAGGTAAACAAATTTCTGGTATTCTGTGCTTTCAGCCAAGATCCATCTGACATCAGCCATAATGTCCCTTATTCCACATCCTTTCCTGAGATTCTGGCAGTTTCCTGTCAATGTACTTCTGCAAATACTTTTGAATGATCTTCAGAAAAATTTCGCTTGTGTGTGATATTCATATTGTTCCACAGTTTCCACATTCAGTTGGATTCACTTTCTTTGGAATGGGCACAAATATGAATCTCTTTCAGTCAGCTGGTCATGGAGCTGTCTTCCAAATTTCTCAGCATAGATGAGTGAGCGCTTCCAGTGTTGCACCTGTTTGTTGAAACATGTCAATTTGTATTCTGTCAATTCCTGGAGACTTGTTTTCTGCTAATGCCTTCAATGCAGCTTGGACTTCTTCCATTAATACCATAGGTTCTTGATCATATTCTACCTCCTAAAATGCTTGACTGTCAGCCATTTCTTTTTGGTACAGTGACACTGTGTATTCATTCCATCTTCTTTTGATGCTTCCTATGTTGGTCAACTTTTTACCCATAGAATCCTCCAATATTGCAACTCGAGGCTTGCATTTTTTCTTCAGTTCTTTCTTTCTACTATAGAAATGCTGATCGTGTTCTTCTGTTTTTGTTTTCTAACTCCAGGTTCTTGCACATTTCAGTGTAATACTTTACTTTGTCTTCTTGAGCCACCCTTTGAAATCTTCTGTGCAGCTCTTTTACCTCATCATTTCTTCCATTTTCTTTAGCTACCCGATGTTCAAGAGCAAGTTTCAGAGTCTCTTCTGACATCCATTTTTGTTTTTTTTCCTGTCTTTATAATGACCTTTTGCTTTCTTCATGTATGATGTCCTTGATGTCATCCAACAACTTGTCTTGTCTTTGGTTACTAGTGCTCAATGTGTCAAATCTATTCTTGAGGTGGTCTCTAAGTTCAGGCGGGATATATTCAAAGTTATACTTTGGCTCTTGTGGACTTGTTTTAATTTTCTTCATCTTCAACTTGAACTTGCACATCAGCAATTGATATTCTGATACTTCTGCAGTTGGCCCTTGGCCTTGTCCTGCCTGATGATCCTGAGCTTTTCCATCATCTCTTTTCACAGATGTATTAGATTTGATTTCTGTGTATTCCATCTCACGAGGTCCACATGTATAGTAGCCATTTATGTTGTTGAAAAAAGGTATTGCCAATGAATAGGTCATTGGTCTTGCAAAATTCTGTCATGCGATGTCTGGCATCATTTCTATCACCATAATCACATTTTCCTGCTATGCTTGTTTCGAACTTTTGCATTCTAATCATCAGTAATTATCAATGTATCTTGATTGCATTGTTTGATTAATTTCAGATTGAAGAAGTTGGTAAAAATTTTCAATTTCCTCATCTTTGGCATTAGTGTTTGGTGTGTAAATTTGAGTAACAGTTGTAATAACTGGTTTTCCTTTAGGCGTATGGGTGTTATCCTATCACTGACAATGTTGTACTTTAGGATTGATCTTGAAACGTTCTTTTTGTTGATGAACGTGACACCATTCTTCTTCAATTTGTCATTCCCAGTATATAGACCATATGATTGTCTGATCCAAGATGACCATTACCAATCCATTTCTGCTCACTAATGCTTAGGATATAGATCTTTATGTGTTCCATTTCATTTTTGATGACCTCCAATTTTTCTAAATGTATACTTCGTACATTCCACGTTCCAATTATTAATGGACATTTGTAGCTGTTTTTTCTCATTTTCAGTCATGCCACATTAGCAAATGAAGGTCCTGAAAGCTTGACTACATCCACGTCATTAACGTTGACTGTATTTTGAGGAGGTAGCTCTTCCCCAGTCCTTCTTAAGTGTCTTCCAACCTAAGGGGCTCATCTTCTGTCATAATATCAGAAAATATTCTATTGATATACATAAGGTTTCCCTGGACAATATTTTAGAAGTAGATTGCCAGAACCTTCTTTCTAGTCTGCATTAGTCTGGAAGTTCCACTGAAACCTGTCCATCATGGGTGACTCTATTGATATTTGTAATACCAGCAGCATAGCTTCCAGCATCATACCCACAAGCAAGCCACCACAGTATGACGAATTTACAGAAGAGTGATGGATGATGTGCGTAGTGGTGAAGAAATTTCACTAAGTGGTAAGTTTCAAGGTTTTACTGTACTAGTTTGAGACAGAATGAAAATGAGTGGAAGAGAAAGTTTACTGAAGTGAGGAAACCAAGGAACTGTGGCCAGGCCATTCTGAAAAGTATCATATACTTGTTTTTTCTACTCCTTTCTGCTCATGCAGTACTCACATCACTGCAATAGCTTTGATTGCTACCAACTCACTGAAATTTGCCTTTGTGGCTAATTACGTCTTTGTTTCCAAATTATTTGAGTAGCTTTCTATTCTTATTTAGTGTCACTGTATCATTCAAAACCATTTAATTCCTCATACTTCTGAAAACTTTCTTACTCTGATTTCCTTGGCCATTGTTTGTCTTTATTTTTTCCTAACTCTCCATTGTTTCTCAGTCTACTTTCTCTGTTTTTTGACCTGCAGCCCACCCCTATAATATTTGTACCTGTGGTAGTTACATCTTTGACTATTTTTTCTTTTCATTAAACTCAATCTTTCTGAGAATTCTATTTCTTTTTTTTCCATTAAATTTTTTTTATTGTACTTTAGATGAGCGTTTACAGAACAAATAGCTTCTCATTAAACAGTTAGTACACATAGTGTTTTATGACAATGGTTAACAACCCCGCAACATGTCAACACTGTCGCTTCTCAACCTTGGGTTCCCTATTACCAGCTTTCCTGTCCCCTCTTGCCTTCTTTGTCTCTGGACTGTTGTGCCTCATTAGTCTCTTTTTGTTTTATGGGGCTATCTAATCTTTGGCTGAAGGGTGAACCTCGGGAGTGACTTCATTACTGAGCTAAAATGGTGTCCGGGAGGAATTCTGACTATTTCTAATGACCTGGATTATTCTTTTTAATTAGGAGATTGTAATAGCTCTACCTTCATCCCAAGCCTTTCTTTTAAGTGTTGTTCCTCTATTTCAAATCCACTCTACCTTGGTGCTTGATGTTCCATATCTACCTCAATATACAAATGTTCCAAACTATACTTACGTTAATTTTTTTGTTTGTCATATATGTCTACCATCTTCATTCTACAGCTCTTTTAGACTTATCTGGCATTAAGAATTTCACACATGAATGATTAAACACACCCTCATGTTTAAATGGTGCATTTGATAACCAGAAAACACTTGTGGTCAAGTCAATTCTAACTTATGGCAACACCACGTGTGTCACAGCAGAACTGTACTCCATAGGCTTTTCAACAGCTGATTTTTCAGAAGTAGCTCTCTATGCCTTTCTTCCAAGGCAACTCTGGTCAGTCTTGAACTTCCAACTGTTTGGTTAGTAACCTAGTGTGTTAATCATTTGTACCACCTAGTGGCCCCAGTGTATTTATTAGACTGATTTTATTACCACAAATTGTTGTAATCTCATTACCATGTAAACAGAGTTTAGATATTTTCTTAATTGAAATCATTCAATGTCTTGTCATAATCTTGAGAATAAAATCTTACCTTCTTATCTTTGTTCTTAATGCTCTAATTTGTGCTTAACTATCTGGTTTGTACCTCATTATTTGCAGTTCCAGAACTATTTATGTTCTCTTATTTGTGTATCATTTTCCTTTTACTATCCCCTCTGGTGTTCACTTATTACCTAACACTTACCTAACCCCAGCTCAGTTGTCACTTCCAGGAAATCTAGTAAGGTCCTATATCCAGGCTGAGTAAAATTTTTCAAACTCTGTTTTCCTTAGTACAATGTGAGCACTTTTATGCAACACACATTGGGCTATATATTTGTCTGCCCATGCGACTAGTTTTAAGACTCTTGAGAGCTTGTTGTTTTTGTATTCTCCAAGCCTTAGCACAATTCCTGGCATTCACTCAAAATTGAGAGAAAATAGAAGTGGAAGGAATGAGGATAGTGTGGGAAGGGGAGGAAGGAGGAAGAAAAGAAGAGAGCTAGATGATGTTAGGTACTTTGATGAGAATGTTTTTATTATCAAAAATAGATAACTGTTGATAATATGTAAAGAAATGTAACTCTAAATTTGCTTTCTTTTACTAGTAGATGCCACGTTGGTGTTGTTGTTACATGCTGTAGACTCCATTTTGACTCATAGTGACCCCATGTGACAAAATAGAACTGCCCCATAGGGCTTTCTAGGCTGTAAGTCCTGGTGATGCAATTGTTAAGTGTTCTGTTGCTAACTGAAAGATTGGTGGTTGGAACCCAGCCAGCGGCTCCTCAAAGGAAAAACCTGGTGATCTGTCTTCATAAAGATGACAGCCTAGAAAACCTTATGGCACAATTCTATTCTGTCACGTGGGGTCACTATAAGTCAAAATTGACTCAATGGTACCTAAAAATAGCAACAATCTTTACAGAAGCAAATCACCAGGTCTTTCTCCGAGGGATCCGCTGGGTGTGTTCAAATACTCAACATTTCTGTTAGCAGCTATCTTAGTCATCTAGAGCTGCTATAATAGAAATACCACAAGCGGATGGCTTCAACAAAGAGAAATTTATTCTCTCACAGGCCAGTAGGCTAGAAGTCCGAATTCAGGGTGCCGGCTCCATGGGAAGGCTTTCTGTCTCTGTCCGCTCTGGAAGAAGGTCCTTGTCATTTGTCTTTGCTTGGTCTGGGAGCACCTCAGCACAGCAACCTCAGGTCCAAAGGATGTGTTCTGCTCCCGGCACGGCTTTCTTGGTGGTATGAGGTCCCCAAGTCTCTCTGTTTGGTTCTCTTTTTTATATCTCAAAAGAGATTGGCTTAAGACACTAATTTTGTAGATTTCATCAATACAACTGCTTCCAATCCATCTTATTTCATTATAGTGATAGAATTTACAATACATAGGGAGATCACATCAGATGACAAAATGGTAGACAATCATACAATACTGGGAATCGTGACCTAGCTAAGTTGACAGATATTTTGGGGGCACACAATTCAATCCATGACAGCAGCCAAGCATTTAATTGCTCTAAAAGAGAAAGGATAAAGAAGAAGAATCAGAGAGTTTGGATTTCAATCTCATCTCTGATCCTTTTAAGATCTGGTTTTGATACTTACTACATTATGCTAGTTACTTAACACCTCTGTGCTTCAGCTTCATCATATGTAAAATTGTGAGACTAATATTGCATAAATTATAGGATAGCTATGAGTATTAAATATGTTTGTATTTATAAAGTGCTTGCACATGGGAAATCCTATATGTGTTTAATAAATGAATGTAGGAATTGATGTTGGAAAATGCACTAAATAATTTTTAGAGTTCTCTAAAAACTACTGGTTGTATTATAAATATATGTATGTGTGGGTGCTCATGTGTGTGTGTTTGTGTTAAAGTGCCCATAATGAACTACAATATTACTGATCACTGAGAAATATATTTTTAATATAAAAGTTTTATATTTGATTAGAGGCAAAATTAACACTTTAAGATATTCCACATTAAAACATTTAATATCAATCTTGGGACATTTCTTATATTTACTTTTTTTTGAACATTGAGAAATACTTGGTTACAAAGTCATTATTTGGCTTTGAGTAATAAATGTCTTCCCCACACATATAACTATAAAGAAAATGTTATTTAATATTATTCTCTATGCTTATACCTCAAACTCCTGCCTAGTAATTGGGGTGAAGCTACTGTAATATTCTCCCCTAGCAACAGAACTGGTTCAAATAGTTGGGGTTAAATTATTTTATATTCACCAAATGTATATTTCTTTAACTATTAAAATCATTTACAAATAGTCATTTTATATTTAACTTGCTTACATGATAGTAAAATTTTTTATAAAGCACCACGAAGGTTAATAGATTTTAAGTAAATCAGCATATAGAAATATAGCAGTTATTACATAACATAATGCTAAATATTTTAGAAAATGCTTTAAATATTTCATTGGTTATGTAATTTATAAATTAAAATATGTTATATCTGTACCTTCAACTCAACTTACGTGCAAGTTCAAGCTTTTTCGTAAGTTTTTATGAGCCTGAGCTCTCATTTTACAAAGAATACTTCTCACAGGTCATGCTCTTCAGTTTTGTTTGATGTCATGTATACTTATAATTGTTCATAACAGCTTAGATATGCCTTTAAATGTAGTCCTTACACTAAGCATGTTAGTGAGTCTAGTACTGCCAAGATTACTGAGGAAATTAGAAAGACGCCTTGTATAATATTCCTACAGGCCTTGGGAAGCGATTGCTCTTGATGTTTGAAGCATGTATTTAAATCAAAACAGAAAAAATGGACTAGACTATTCTAAGCATGTTTTTGAACTACCTACCAGTCTGGCTACGTGAATTAGTCTGAGCCCACAGGCAGAGCATACAAAGGAATTTCACTTCAGATAGAAAGGAAAACAGTCTGACGACAAGGAAGAATTTTAATTAAATTCAAAATGTGAATCAAAGCATTAACATTATTCTAGTACTGTTGCTCATTGCCATCAGATACATCATGCCTCTGATAGTGAAAAATTTCAGAAAATCTAGTAGAAATTGATGGCACAAGAAATTTTTTATCTGCTTATATGCAAGACTAAATTTTTTCTCTTCTGTTAACTACATTAAGAACAGTTATGATTAGAAAATAACAGTTTTTGGAAAGTACTTTCTTTTTTGTAAAGTTCTTTAATAGATGTGGATAAAAATGATAACAAAAATGATATGTCAAATAACAATCAACTGTGGAGAACAGAATCATTCCCATTAATTATTTTGATAGCTTCGCCCCACTTATGCTTTTAGTTTTTTATGATTATATTATAATGAAAATCAGAGGGTGGATTAAACATTAAAATTAAATAATAAGAATGGTGTAATATTAAATGCTGTTTTTCTTGTTAACTGCCATCCATTTGACTCTGAGTTGTGCTGACCTTTTCTATAACACAACAAAACGTTGCAGAGTCCTGTGTCATCAATATCACCAGCTTGTTCCAGTCCATCTTTGTGGCTACTGTGCCTATCTGTCTCACCAAGGGTCTCTCAGACCCTTGCTGGCCCTGTCCTTTACCAAAGTCCTCCAGCAATTAATCCCTCCTGATGACGCGTCCAGAGCAAGTGAGTCGGACAATATTTTATTGTGATCCTTAAGGTTTTCATTGGCTAATTTAGCAAGTGTATTGACAGGTCTGTCATCCAAGTTTGTCTTGGTCTGGAAACTCCACTAAAACCTGTCCACCATGGGTGATCCTGCTGGTATTTGAAATACTGGTGGCATAACTTCTAGCATCATAGCAACACAAGAGCCACCATAATATGACAAACCAACAGAAAAGTGATGGATAATATTAAATAGCATTGTTTAATTATAAAAAATCATTTTATAAATATTTTTTCCTTATAGAATTTACCTTTTAAATTATAGAGACAGTAAGGGCCAAAATATAGATTTTCCAAGACAGCTTAAGAAGGAGGCAAAATAAGAGTGTGAGTGGGAGAGAGAGAGAGAGAAAAAAAAAAAAGAACACTATAATAAAAAGGAAGAGGAGTAGTAGAATAAGGAGACCCCAGATAGAAGAAACAGTACAGAAAAAGGGATTAAAGAGGGTCAGAAAAATATGAGACAGACAAAAATAACTGAGTTAAGAAGGCAGGCTATAGTATGAGATCATAATATGAAATAGTATTAAAAATATTTTTTTTGTAATGCAGTACATTTTTGAGAGTATGTAAATCTATTATTTTCATATATATATATATATATATATATATATTTATTTTGAATGTCCATTACTTGATGTCCAAAGTCCATCCTTTTGCTGAGCCCCAATCTTTTCACTTCTGCTTCTTCATGAAAATGATGGAGACATTTTGTTACCAAACGTTGGAAAAATTCTTTAGTAGTACATCCTTTCTTCATTAAGATTTGTAGCCCTGGAGGCTCAGTGGTTAAGAGCTCGGCTGCTAACCCAAAGGTTGGCAGTTCGAATCCACCAGCAGCTCTTTGGAAACCCATGGGGCAGTTCTACTCTGTCCTATAGGGTATCTATGAGTTGGAACTGATGCAACTGCCGATGGGTTTGCTTTTTTCTTTTTTAACCTCTCTTAGATCTTCTGTGATAAACAGTGTTCTTATTATTTATATATAAGTAAACCCTATAATACATCTTAATTTCAGATATTTCATGCATTTTCACCTCTTTGAAGGCCCCAGGAACTTTCTGGCTTTCTCATTATTAGAGGGAATTAATCTCGCCGCCTAATTTACAAATAATAAGACAATTAGATATGGACTTCTTTAATGTTACTACCCTCCCTGTCAAAAAGTCTATGCGGATTTTTAAAATAATTTCCTCATTATTTCTCCTTTTAAAGGGTAAATTGTCACCTACCCTTTCCAAATTAACATCCTCCAGACCCTCTTTGACTATGACACTTCCAGCCTCTGCTGGTGATACATCACACCCAACATTCCTTCCGGAGTCTTCCATTGATAATTTTCTTTTTCATTCTTTCATTTTCTGATTACTAATATTCTATTTATTCCTTCCTAGTGGCTCTTTGTCAAGACCTTCAAACATGTCAGGTGTGAAGTATACTAAAACAAATTCCTTTACCCCTGTCACCTGGTCAAAGTCCCACTCTCTTCTCAAGAGTGTCTACGAAACTATTTCCATAACTGCTATCCAGATTATTGAACTCTTGTTTCTATACCACCTTGATTTCATCATTATATCAAAAGTCATGAAAGATTTCTTAATTACCACAGTTAATCCCACGCTTCTAATTCTACTCCTACTTGATCTTTAAAGTATTGACATTATTGACCATTATATTCCTCTTGAAAATTTCCCCTAAAAACAATCTGTTTTTTTTTTATTTCTTGGTTTCTTCATGATAACTTCCTCTCGGTCTGTCATTGATTCATTATCTTTCCACATAATCTTAGTGTAGGCGTACTCTATTCAATTTTCTATTTCATTGATTTTTACTTTGCTCTTCTGCTTGCTTTGGGCTTTCTTTTTAAGTTTCTTAAAATAGATGTTTAGATTATTGATTTGAGACTTGTCTTCTGTTCTAATACAACATTTATAAATTTCCTTTTAAAACTGTTTTAGCTACTTTACTGCTTTAGCACTGCTTCAGTGCTTTCTCTCTAAGCACTGCCCTAGCCAGACATTTCAAGATGTTATATTATCATATTCATTCAGTTCTAAGTATTGTTCTATTTTCTCTTGAGACGTCCTCTTGGACCCATGAATAATTTAGAAGTGTGTTGTTTAATTTCCAAATGTTTGAAGATTTTTCTATTATCTTTCTGTAATTAATTTAAATTTCATTATGGTCAGAGAACACACTTTGTATTACTTCAATTCTTTTAAATTTGGTAAGGTTAATTTTATGACCCGGAAAATGGTCTACCTTGATTAATGTTCCACATGCACTTGAAAAGTCGGTATATTATTCTGTTATTAGCAATGGTCTATAAATTTCAATCACATCCAAATGGTTAATGGTGTTGCTTATTCTTCTATATCCTTGCTGATTTTCTGACTGCCAGTTCTACCTATTGCTGAGAAAGTAATGTTAAAATCTCCAGCTATAATTGCAGTGTTCTTTACTTGTACTTTCAAATATGTTAGTTTTTGCTTCATGTATTTTGCAACTCTGTTGTTAGTTGCATACACATTTAAAATTTTTTTTGTTTGTTTGTTTTTGGAGATTGGCTCTTTTAGCACTACGTAAGATCCTTTTTAATTCCTGGTAATTTCCTTTGTTCTGAAGTCTGCTTTGTCTAATATTAATATAGCTATTCCAGTTTTCTTTGGATATCATTATATTTTGAGTGAGTTAACTGTAGAAAGCATATAGTTGGCTCATGTATTCTGTTTTGTTGTTTTAATCCATACTGACAATCTCTGTCTTTTAATTGGTGTGTTTAGGTCACTTTCATCTAATATAACTATTGACATGCTTAGATTTAGGTTAGAGCCCTGGTGGCACAGTGGTTAAGAGCTCAGCTGTTAACCAAAATGTTGACAATTCGAATCCACCAGCTGCTCCTTGGAAACCCTATGGGACAGTTCTAGTCTGTCCTACAGGGTCGCTATGAGTCGGAATTGACTCCATGGCAATAGGTTAGATTCAAGTCTACCCTTTTATTATTTGTTTCCTGTTTATTCTTTTTCCTTTCATGCCTTCTTTTGAGTTATTTTAATACTTTTAAATATTTTATTTTAATATGTCTACTCTTTATAAAATTTTTAGTGCTCCCTCCCCTCAGGAATTACAGAATACATACTTAATTTTTAACAGTCTACTTAAAATCAATATTTTAGCACTTTGAGTGGAATATAGAAGCCCTAACACCACAAAGACCCTCTTAACCTCTCCACTTTATGGTACTATATTCTTATGTATTACATCTACATACATTAAGAACCCCATCAGACAACCATTTAATTTTTGCTTTCAACCATCAAACATGATTTAAGGAACTGAAAAGGAAAAAGGTCCATTTATCCAGGTATTTACTTTATGTTTTCTGATGGTAAATATAATGTCATTCAAATTGGTATTACATATTTTTCTCTGCTAGCTTTCAAGATTTTTTTCTTTCAGCAGTTTGAATACGGTGTGTCTCAGGGCAGATTTTTTGGTTTGTCTGTTGTGAGTTTTGCTCAGCTTCTGCAATTTATATCTTTATGAATTTAACCAAAGTTTAGGTAAATTTTTGGTCATCATTTCTTCATTTTTTTTTTTTCAGCACTACACTCTTGACACTCTCCTTCTGTGAATCTAAGGACATAAATGTTAGTCCTCTTGTTACTGTCCCACAAGTCCTTAAGGCTCAGTTAATTTTTAAAATGTTTTCAGTTTGGATAACTTTTGTTAATCTATCTTCAAGACACTTTCTTCAAGACCTCGCCATACTGCTATTTGTCCTTCCAATGAGCTTTTCATTTTTAGTTATTGCATATGTCAGTTCTAAATTTTCCATTTGGTTCTACTTTATATCTTCTATTTCTTTGCTGAGATTTTCTATTTTATTTTATTTTTTATATTTTATTGTACTTCAGGTGAAGGCTTACAGAACAAATAGTTTCTCATGAAACAGTAGTACACATGT
>NW_004444075.1:6673431-6693222 GCF_000243295.1 Trichechus manatus latirostris
GTTCTCTGTCAGTTTTCTCACTCCATTTGGTGCTTGGCTGAGTTCTTTATCTCTTCATTTGATGTTTTAGGGTTTCAGGATTGTTGTATTCTGTGTTCATCTTAGTTTTTCGGATCTTTGCTGTGGAGGGATGGCGTGGTGCTTCTGCCTAGAGCGCCATTTTGCCAGAACTCTGAGATTTTCTATTTTAACATTCATTACATGAGTGTTTGCAGTTACTCATCTGAGCATTTTTATAATAGCTGCTGTAAAGTCTTTCTCAGGTAATTCCAATATCTGTGTCATCTCATAGTTGGCATGTGTTGTCATTTCCCATGCAAGATGAAAGTTAAATTACTCTTATACTGAGTAATTTTGTATTGTATCAGGGACATTTTGAATATTACATTATGAGACTTGATTTTGTTTGAATCCCATGGTAAATGTTGACGTTTTTAGTAAGTAATCAAACTGTTAGATTCCATTTGCAAGTTACAACTTACCTTCTATGGGCTCTGGATTCAATGTCAATTCAGTTTCAAAGCCTTTGTAGTGCTATTCAAATTTGATCTGTATGTGTGCTACCCATTTGTCAGTCTGGAAACTGGGCAGACATCTGTCTACTATTTCTGTTCTTAAAGTCTTTGGTATGCTAATTAGGATCAGATACACTTATGTTCAGGTTGAGGATGAGCACAGGAGTTCATAAACAACTATGTGGGTTGTTTCTCAGCTTCAGCCCTCTCTGCAGCCTTCCTGATATTTTCTTGGTCACTTGGGCTCTGTTTTCTGGTTTTTGGGTGTTAGAAACCAGCTGCTTTCATAATAGAGCCTCATATGTGTCCAAGTGGCAGTTGACAGAGAGAAGGGAAAAAAAGAAAAGGAAAGTGGTTTGGCCCTGCCTTCTTGGAGGCACAGCTCTACTGAACATAGAAGAAGGCTTTTCTTACTCAGAGATTTGGCTCTTTCAGGCTCCTATTGCACTGTTGTGTGGTTGCCTGGTGACCCGAGAGGACAGAGATAATGGATAAAAGACAAGCATTTCTCTCTAATGTTTAAAAATTCTTTCTCTAGGTGCTTACAACAGAGCTAAAGAACTTCTCTTGACACTCCCTCTTTCTACGCCACAATGTTAATTTCTGGAGTTCTGGCTGAGTAGAGGTGAGGCCAGGACTTCTGAAAAGCAAAACAAACAAACAAAAAAAAAATGGTAAACTCACCGGTGATAAGGTGGTTGTTCTAATTCTGGTCATTTTCCCCAATCTGCCTTTTCATTGTTGTTGTTGTTGTTGAGAATATACCCAGGAAAACATAAACCAATTCTACAGTTTCTACATGCAGTTCAGTGACATTGATTACTTTGAGTTGTGCAGCCATTCTCACCCTCCTTTCCTGAGTTGTTCCTCCCCCATTAACATAAACTCACTGCCCCTTAAGTTACTGTTGTTACTTTGATCCTATATAGATAGTTCTTGAAAGCATAATGCTCAAAGAAGAAAGCTTTTCACTAGTTAAGCTAAACTGTTACTTGATTTTAAGAAGACTTCAAAAAACCAAACTAAATCTGTTGCTGTCAAGTTGATTCTGATTCACAGTGACCCTACAGGATAGAGCAGAACTTTCCAAGGAGTGGCTGGCGGATTCAAACTGCCAGCCTTTTGGTTAGCAGCCGAGCTCTTAACCACTGTACCAAAGAAGACGTCAGGGGATATTTTTGATTTAAGGTTTAAAGATTATTTAGGGGCAATAGTTTCAGGGGTTCATCCAGGCTTCATGGCTCCAGAAAGCCTGGAGTCTATTAGAATATGAAATTTTGTTCTGAATTTTCCCTCTTTTGATCAGGATTTCTGTATAGAATCCTTGATCAAAATATTCGGTAATGATGACCAAGCACCATCCAGTTCTTCTGGTCTCATGGCAAAGGTGGCAGTTGTTCCTGAAAGCAATTAGCCACACATTCCATATCCTCCTCCTATTCCTGACTCTCCTTCTTCCTCTATTGCTCCAGGCAAATAGAGACCAATTGTTGTGCCTTGGATGGCCACTTGAAAGCTTTTAAGACCCCAGGCACTGCGAAACAAACTAGGTGTTAGAACAGGAACATTAAGTTATTAGGCCAATTAACTGGGATGTCCCATGAAACCATGACCCAAAACGCCAAACCAAGGAACCAAATTCCATGAGGTATGTGGTTGCACATAAGCAGCCTCAGCAGCTACTCTTTTGTTTTTTTGGTTTTTTTTTTTTTTTGGTCATTATTGTAAATCTTTTGATATTCGCTTCTCAGAGTCCTCAAGTAACTGCGTACTGTGTCCTGCCTAGATTTTATTCTTCCATCCAGTAGGAGAGAAAGAGCAGTGAGTGCTTGTCCCATTTTACACACTAATGTTCTATATTTGACTTTCTTTTTGGCTTAATAAACTCTGCTCTGAAAATATATCTATTTCTGGTGTTTACACTATCAGTTTAATTCAAATGATATTAATATTCCTGTACTTATCAAAACCATTATTATAAAATCATTTCTATGAGTTCTGTTCTGTACAAGATAGTGAATAGACCTTCTTCCCTCCTCCTCTGGCTAAGTAAAACTAAAATCCCTGGAAATAATGCAAGAGGTAACCAAGGGAGAACTCTGAAAACTAATAAGAGGAAGGTGAACTAACGTGGGACGCCAGTAATTGAGAAACAATTCAGTGGCAGTGCATCTTATGTCTCTCTATCCAAGAAAATAAGGCAACCCAGGCCTGCCATTTCCCGACCCTTTACCTTGAAACAGAATGCAGCCCAAATAGGCCTTTGTTCACATGACTTGAATGGAAGTCCTCTGACAATACCATGTGGGTCCAGCACCACCGACAAAGGAGATTGGTCAGGAGCCCTACTACTACTAAGTGGCCAAAGGAAGCGCTGTTCTTTCTGGTTTTCCTGAGATTCCCCCATTACTCCACTACAGAGAGATACCTGGGAAGCTGAGTACGGGGTTCTGCCAGAACAAATGGGCTGGCCTAGGAAGCCTTTTGTTACAGTGGGCTGGAAATTTCACTTTATAACATTGTAACTGGGTGATACGGAGGAAACAGGCAGCAACAGCAAGGGGGACACCTCAACATAAAAATATTGGATCAGTAAAACTTTTTGTCATCACAGGCCTGATATACCCCACTCTTATCAAGAGACAATGCGGTGGCTGTTCAGCATTAGCAAGAGGGACCCTACCACAATAAGTGGTGTAAATACTGTTATGGATTAAATTATGTCCCCTCAAAAAGGTATGTTAAAGTACTAACCCTGTACCCATGAATGTGACCTTCATTGGAAATAGGGCTTTTCTTTTGTTATGTTATTAAGGTGCTACCAGAATGAGGTGGATCCTAAACCTAATTCCTTTTGAATAATGTCTTATAAAAAGGGACTGGTGGTGTAGTGGTTAAGAGCTTGGCTGCTAACCAAGAAAAAGGTCAGCAGTTCAAATCCACCAGCTGCTCATTGGAAACCCTATGGGGCAGTTCTACTCTGTCCTACAGGGTCACTATGAGTAAGAACAAACTAGATGGCACCTAGCAATAGCAAAAGTAGAGTCACAGACAGGAGAAAACACCATGTGATGATCCACTATAAGCCAAGAAATGCTAAGAAATGCCCCCAGCTAAAGCTGAAAGAGACAAGGAATGATCTGCTCCTAAAACAAACAGATCATAGTCCTGCCTACACCCTGAATGCAGACTCCTAGCCTCCGAAACTGTGAGACAATAAATTCCTGTTCTTTAAAGCCATTCACTTCTGGTATTTTTGCTACTGTAGCACTAGGAAATTAAGAAACCAGCTCAGGAAGCAAGTTTATCATCGTGGGCATGAGATTTCCCTTCAATACCATCCGGAAACATAGAGAAGGTTGGGCAGCTTTGACAACATACAAGCCACAACAAGCAGACCAAGGGAAGCTTAATTTTTTTTTCCTGCTGATCTGAGACTCTGCTCCTCCACTAGGAGACCGTGGGGTGGTTAGGGGGAAGGGAAGTACAAGAACTGCCTGGGCAGGGAATTGATCTTTGTCCCCAACAGGCAAGGGTCATCTCACTGCAACAAACAATGAGTCAGGGAAGTCTTGTTGTCTTCACAGGCCTGAGACTTTCCACCCTAAACAAGTAACACACAGTGACGCAGCCTTCCTGCCCTCTTAGGCAGTACCAACAGAGACTAGTGGGGGCCTCAGCAGTGGAAGGAAATCAAACAGGCCAAAGAAACATCACCAAGACTATGAAAACTAAATTTGCGTTAGATCCAATGCCCCCCAAATTGGCCAGGACCTATCAGCTAACCAGCATACTCAAAAAATGTACACAGAATCTACTAACATAATAGACAAAACATCCAGGATATAATTTTAAAAGATCACCCATTGTGATGGTTAATTGCTTGTGTCAATTTGGGTAGGCTATGATACTCAGTGATTTGGTCAGCTAATGGAATGGTTGCTGTTATAACCAAATGCCATATAATGTAATATAACAAAATCAATGTTCATTATGTGATCTGCTGTGATCAACCAATGAGTTGAAGGGGGACCTTTCTTGGGGGTGTGTTCTGCCTCCAGAATATAAATGGATATTCTGGCATAGCTCCTCCTCTCTTGACCCTACACTCTTCTTGTCACCTGAACTCCAGATCTTGGGATATAAGCTTGCAGAAGTTTCTGGCCAACCATCTGACCTATAGATTTTGGATTTACCTGTCCCTGCAATCCTGTGAGCCAGCAGAGGCCTTCAGATTGAGGCAGGCAGCCTTAGAGCCCAACCCTTCTAAGAGACACCTGCTCTTGCTTATCCTCCTACACCAAGCAGAATAAGCTGCACATTCTTCTGAAATTGCCCTTGACAAGATAACCACAGAACAGCCATAGTGGGCCTGAACAAGTTTTAGCATGTTTTCTATGCCATCTTAACAGCTCAAGTGACCTATTAGCTCACTAACTGAAAAATACAGATAAACACCCCGTCTCTGAGTGGAGACTTAATATGCTAATGAAGGAAAATGGACCTCTTCCTCCATTCTGGAGAATCTATCCCTTGTCTAGAGAAAATGCAGTCAGTCCCAAGTCCTGAGCACCTGCATGAAGGTCAAACCTGAATATTCGTGATGAATTTGCCTTTCCTTGTCTGCTCTCTGTAAAAGCCCACTTCCCCAAGCTGCCAGTGAGTGGTCTTGGAGGCAGCAGTCCTGTTTTCTCCTTTCTTTGTACAACGAAATAAAGGCATCTTTCTGATTTCTCACCTTGGCCTCTTGTTTATTGGCTGTAACAAGCCACACCAAGCAGAACCTGGGGTTCCCACCAAGCAAGAAGATGGCCGCCTCACCTACGGATTTGGAACTTGTCAGCCCCCATAATTGCATCTCACTGGTTTTTCTCACTGTTTTTTGCTTCTCTAAGGAACCCGACTAAGACACCCATCATACCAAAATCCAGTGATATCACAACATAAATGAGAAAATGATAGTGTGCAGTAAAATATTGTCCTTGTCCAAAGAATGTTTTGATCTTTTCCTTTCAGCTCTTAGGAGGTGTCATGGATTGAACTGTGTCCCCTAAAAAATCTGTCAGCTTGGCTGGGTCATGATTCCCAGTATCGTATACTTGTGTACTATTTTGTAATCTGATGTGATTTCCCTATGTATTGTAAATTCAGTCACTAAGATCTAATAAGATGGATTAGCAGCAGTTATATTGATGAGGTATACAACATTGGATAGTGTCTTCAGCCAATCTCTTTTGAGATATAAAAGAGACAAGCAAGCAGAGACACATGAGAACCTCATACCACCAAGAAAGCAGTGCCTGGAGCAGAGTGCGTCCTTCAGACCTGAGGTTCCTGTGCTGAGAAGGTCCCAGACCAAGGGAAGATTGATGACATGGACCTTACACCAAAGCTGACAGAGATAGCATTCGCCTGGAGCTGATGCCCTGAATTTGGACTTGTAGCCTACTAGACTATGAGAGAATAAAGTTCTCTTTGTTAAAGCCATCACTTGTGGCATTTCTATTATAGCAGCACTAGATAACTAAGACAGGAAGTAACCTCTAAACTCCTGGAATACCCTGCCTGATAAGAGTACCTTTCTTTAACTAGGGGATTTGGGCCGTATCAAATAATCTATACTAGCAATGTGATGTGATATCAGCTTAATCTCTGGAGGGGCTGGAGACTAAGTCAGCCATGTGGGTGGTCAGCCATGTCTATGTGACCAAACACCAGTAACAACTTTGGACACCAAGGCTTAGGTGAGCTTCCCAGGTTGGCAAGATATTTTATGTATATTGTTACACATTGTAGCTGGGAGGAATAATCACTCTCTACACAACTCCATTTGGAAAAGACAACTGAAACTTCAATGCCTGGTCTCTTCTGACCTATGAACCTTTTCTCATTGCTGATATTAATCTGAATCTTTTTGCTCTAATAAACCATAACCATGAATAAAATGTCAGTGCTGAGTTTTATGAGTCCTTTTAGTAAATTCTTGAACCTGAGGGCAGTGTTGGGGAACTAGCCCATACTAATAGATATCAACACAAAAATAAATCAAATGTTGGAATTGTCTGACAAGGATTTTAAAGTAGCTATCATAAAAAATGTCTCAGTAAAAATTTTTAAAAGCATAAAAAATATATACTTTGTAAATATTAATTTAAAAAAAGCAGGGGTATCTATATTAATCTTTGCAGCAAAGAAAATTACTAGAAACAAAGAAGAACATTACATAATGATAAAAGATCAATCCACTGGGTATACATAGTGAGCCTAAGTGTGTCTGCACCAAACAACAGAACCTCAAAAATACATGAAGCAAAAATGGATGGAGCTGAAAGGAGAAATTGATATGGCCAAAATTATAGTTGGAGACTTCAAGAGTCCCTTCTCCACCACTAATAGACCTACTAGACAGAAAATCAGCAAGGATAGAGATAATCTGAACAACACAATCAACCAACAGGATATCTACATATATAAAAACTCCCCCGACAACAGCAGAACACACTTCTTTTCTTTCAGAGACCCACAAAAAATTTAACAATGTAGACCAAACCCTGGGCCATAAAACAAACCTCAAAAATGTTTAAAGGATTTAAACCATAACCTCTAATCATGAGGAAATGAAATTAGAAATAAATAGCAGAACTGCAACCGGAAAATCTCTAAACACATGGAAAATAAACAATATGTTTATAAATAATCCTTGGGTAAAGAGAGATCTCAAACAAAAAAATATATATAGAACTGAGCGAAAATGCAACATATCAAAATATGTGGAATATGAGATAAAAAGAAGTAAATTATCAAGCCATGAAAACTCATAGAAAACCTTGAATATACATTGATAACTGAAAGAAGTCAATTTAAAAAAGCTACATAGTGTATTATTCCAAATATATAACATTCTGAAAAAGACAGAACTACAGAGAAAGTAAAAAAGATCAGTGGCTGCCAGAAGCTTGGGGGGGAGAGTGGTAATTAGGTGGAACACGGGATTTTTAGAGCATGAAATTATTCTCTATGATATTGTAAAGGAGGATTCATGGCATTACGCATTTTTCAAGATCCAAAGGATGGTACAACACAAAAAGTAAGCTCAAGTAAACTACAAACATTAGTTAATAATAATATATCAATGTAAGTTCATCAGTTCTAGCAAATGTATCACAAGTCTTAGGGTTTTCTACAGAAATCGAGTCAGTAAGTTGTGTGTGCATGTACATGTGTGTGTATACCAGTTGCTGTCTAGTTAGTTCTAATTCATGGCAGCCCTATGCGTTTCAGACTAGAACACAGGGTTTTCAATGGCTGTGATTCTTCAGAGGTAGATTGCCAGAACTTTCTTCTGAGGCACCTCCAGGTGGATTAGAATGTTTGAACAGCCAACTTTTCGAATAGTAGCCAAGCTGTTAACCCTTCACACCACACAGGCATATATATATATCCCTTATATATATGTATATATATATATATAATATATATATCCCTTATATATATGTGTGTATATATATATATATATATATATTTATACACACACACACATACGTACATACATGGAGAAAGAGAGAGATTTTTGAGTAATTAATTTACATGATTGTCAATGCTGGCAAGTCCAGAATCAGTAGGTGAGTCAACAGGCTGGAAATTCTGACAGTTCCCAAATCCTTAGGTCAGGTGATGGGGAAGTGAGAAGAATTCTGGCAATGTTTATATAGTACAGGTGCAGAATATACCTTTGAGGAACTTTCTTTTATGCTCTTAAGGTCTTCACCTGAATAGATGAGGCCCATGTACATCATGGAGGGTAATCTGCTTTACTTAAAGCAGATTTAATCATATGTAAATACTTCATAATAACATCTAGATTAGTGTTGGATGAAACAATTGGGCACCATAGCCTAGCCAAGCTGACACAAAATTAAGCATCACACACACCAATGCAAGATGTTAATATTAGTGGAAACTGGGGACTGAAGGAGAAGAGGCATATGAGAACTCTCTACTTTCTGATGAATTTTTCCATAAACCTAAACCTATGTTAAAAAAAAAAAGTCTATTAATTAAAGAGAAATACAGAAATATATATACATGTGTATATCTATGTTGTTGTTGTGTGCTGTTGAGTTGGTTCCAACTCATAGGGAACCTACAGGACAAAGTCGAACTGCCCACAGGGTTTCCAAAGAGCAGCCGGTGGATTCAAACTGGTAACTTTTTGGTTAACAGCCTGAGCTCTTAACCATTTCACCACTAGGGCTCATATATATATATATATATATATATATATATATGGAAACCCTGGTGGTGTAGTGGTTAAGAGTTCTACTGCTAACCAAAAGGTCGACAGTTTGAATCCACCAGGTTCTCCTTGGAAACCCTATGGGGCAGTTCTACTCTGTCCGTAGGGTTGCTATGAGTCGGAATCGACTCAACGGCAATGTTTTTTTGGTTTTTATATATAAATATATACAAAGTGTTTAAACAAAGCTGGGAGGTAAATTTATAGCTCTGAATGCTTAAATTAAACAAAGGAAAGGTTTAAAATCAATAATCAAAAATTCCTATCTCAAGAATCTAGAAAAAGAAGAAAAAAGAAAAGGAAAAAAAAGCAAACAGAATGAAGGAAAATACAGAGTTAAAATCAAGAAAACTGGTAATAGGAAAATAATAGATAAAAGCAATGAAATAAAATCTGGATCTTAAAATTAAAAAAATCAATAAAATTGATAAACCTATAGGAATACCAACAAAATATAGAGAAGACACAAAAAGAAATCCAAAAACCCAAGCCTGTTGCTGTTGAGTCAACTCTGATTCACAGTGACCCTATAGGACAGAATAGAACTACCCCATAGGCTTTCCAAAGAGCAGCTGGTGGATTCGAACTGCTATCCTTTTGGTTAGCAGCCATACCTCTTAACCACTGCACCACCAGGACTCCACAAAAAGCGATATCAGGAATGAAACAGGTGATATCAGTATAGATTCTGCAGTCATTAAAAAGGTAATAAAGGAATACTAAAAACAGCTGTATGCTCATAAATTTGACTACTAAGACCAAGGGATCAGTTGTTTAAAATCCACAAGATGTAAATCTTTACCTAGATGAAATAAATAATCTAAATATCCCTATAACTATTAGATAATTGAATTTGTAATTAAAAAGCTCCCCAAAAAGAAATATTCAGGCCCAGATGATTTACTGAAGTATTACACGAAATATTTAAAGAATAATTAATCCTAGTCTTACACCATGTCTTCCAGAAAATATGAGGAATGCTTCCTAACTCATTTTATGAGGCCAATATTACTTTATACCAAAATCAGATAAAGATACTATAAAAAATAAAAAATAAAGTTCAATGTCTCTCAAGAACATAGATGTAAAAAAAATCATCAAAATATTAGCAAACTGAAAGCAATAATGTATAAAAATTATTACATCAACTTGAATTGTAAACTTTCACTTAAACTACAACAATAAAAAAAAAAAAGAATTTGAAAATTATTACATCATCACCAAGTGGAATTTATTCCAGATTTGCAAACTGGTTCAATATTAAAAAATAAATCAACATAATCTATCGTATCAACAGGCTAACAAACAAAAATCACATGATTCTATCAATTGTAGCAGAAAAAGCTTTTACAAAATTCGATATCCACTCATCATTAAAGGTCTCAACTATAAATGGAGGAGAATTACCTCAACTTGATAAAGAACATATAAACAAACCTACAGCTAACACAATACTCAATTTGATGACATTACCTTACATAAAACTACATCTTAGCAGAATAGAGAGAATAATTCTCCTCGCTCGCTTGATGAACTGAGCAATCATGTTGAAGAAACCCATGTGGAAAACACCTGCAGTCTTCCTCCAGCATCCGCGGGGAACTCCAGCAAATAGGCAGCCAAAGAGCTGGAACTCTTAGTCATACAACCACAAGGAAATGAATTCTTTCAACAATCTGAATGAGCTTGGAAGTGGATTCTTCCCCAGTCAAACTTCCAGATGACAATGCAGCCCGACTGATACCTGGATAACAGCCTTATGTGACTCTCAACAAAGGAATCAAGTATGCCATAATCCTGGCCACAAAAACTGTGAGATAATAAATGTGTGCTGTTTTCAGCCACTAAGTTTGTGGTAATTTTTCATACAGTAATAGAAAATTAATACCATGGGCTTTAGTTTTGCACATCTATCCATTCACTACTCATTGTGGCATTCTCTGTGTGCACTTGAAGATATGAGTTTTAGAATACATATGAGAAGTTACTCACCCATGTTTGGTCTATTGCATCAGCCAGGCTTTCATCTCCATAAAAGAAGGAAGCCCCAAACTTGAGACAATAATGTATTAATATAAATCTCACTTAGAAACATTTGAAAATCAATGTTCAGAACTCTGAGTTATATCTTATCCATTCCTTACTTCTTCATTTTTTTTTTTTAATGGAAAAAAAATTTAAAAAAATTTAAAAAGTATTTTGCTGAGCCTTGGTGCAAATTGGAGAAAAAACAATTTGGATGACTCAAAAGTGAATGAGTCAGGAACAGATGGTTTCAATTAAACTTTTCTCAAAACACGCACTCACCAAGGGTAAACTAACTAGTTCAGATGTCTGGTTTTTTTTCCAATTTTGTTCATAAGAACAAAAATAAGCCAGATGAATTTAAGATGTTGGTTCAATATCGGGTGGAATTTTTCAGCCATGGTGCAATAGAGAAATAGATGATTATATTCAAGAGATTGAATATATAAAGTAGGAGTACATAAAGCAGTGTTTACTTTTGGAGGAGACTAAAACCGTGTTGAAAATCATGACCAAATAGAAATCCCTTGCTAAGAGTCTGAATGCTTTCCCCAGATGAAAAAAATAAAGAGATGAAATTACACACATTTTTGGCCATCTAAATAGCAAACTATTAAATTATTTTCTGTTTTCTGATCCTGAATTACAAAACAGTTTATACTGTCTAATGTTAAGAATAATAGTGACAGTCTCTAATGAAAGCCAGAATTTGTCCCAAATGATCCTCAAATTGATTTTATAATTCTGACTTCTTAGTTTTCTTTCTTTTAAAATTATACCTGTACCTATATTTATATCAACGTCATCATCATTTTTATACTTGAAAAAAAGTTGTAAAGCATATATGATTCATTATTTATTTAGTGACTATCATGTACAAGGCATTGTGCTATATTCTCTGTATACATAAAACAGTTAAAAAAATTGCATTTCTCTCATAGAGTTTACGTTTTTATGGGAATTTATTCAGCTATTAATTATGCCACTATGTGATATTGGGTAAATTACTATAATTTGAAGCTCAATTTTCTTATCTGTGCAATGGGATTTATACTAGCTATTATTTTACTAAGATTTTTAATGATCTTAAAATATTATCATTTTCAAGCCTATATGTTTAAGAAGGGGCCCTGGTGGCACAGAGGTTAAACATTTGACTGCTAACCAAAACATCGGTAGCTCCAATGTACCAGCTCCTTGGAAACCCTATGGGGTACTTCTACTCTGTCCCATGGGGTCACTATGAGTCAGCATCAGCTTGATGGCAACAGGTTGTTTTTTTTTTCTTTTTATGTATAGGAAAGTATTCCACAGTAGGAATGAAAGGACAAACTGTTTATAAGGATTTGATTCCAAGTATGAAATTAATAATTGAAGATATGCATTAAAAATACTGAGCTCTAGATATTTTTTTTTCTCCTTCTTAAAGTCAAAGCTAAATTGACTTCATATTACAATGAAAGTCAATCTCAAAGACTAATAGAGAAAACTACCACTAAGTAGGAAATGCAGTGGAAAATAGCAAAATATGGATTTTAACATTATGTAAGCATTAAATGCACTTTGCTATTGTGATGGTTAGTTTTGTCAACTTGGCTAGGCTATGGTTCCCAGTGTTTTGGCCAGACACTAGTCTGGTTGCTGTTATGGAGTAGTTACATATGATTAAGTTATTCAGCCTTGGGTCAATCAGATTACCTTTCACAATGTAATTAATTACTGTAATGTAATGTAACGTTCAAGTCCTCGGGTAGCACAAAAAGTATGTGCTTGACTACTCACCTAAAGTTTAGAAGTTCCAACCCATCCAGCAGCGCCACAAAAGAAAGGCCTGTTGATCTGCTTCCATCAGGGTTACAGCCAAGAAAACCCTACAGAACCGTTCTACTCTGTAACTCACTGGGTAGCCATGAGTTGAAATAGACTCAACTGCAATGGATTTTTTTTTTGTTTTAATGTAATATAATGTAATCATGTTTCATAATGCAATCTAATATAATATAATCAGTCAGTTGAGGGCCTTGGGAGCAAAAAAGAAATTTTCCTAGGGTGTGGTCTGCCTCTAGACCATAAATAGATATTTTGGCAGAACTCTTACACACTCTTCCTGTCACCTAATCTATGGATCTGTGGACTCAGGCTTGCAGGAGTTTCTAGCCTGTTGCCTGACCAATGAACTTTGGACTTGCCATCCCCCCACAATTGTGTGAGCCAATTCCTTGAAGTAAACTCACTGGATCTGTTTCTCTAGAGAACCGTAAGACAACTATTTTGAGGTAATCAGCTGATTATGAACTACATATAGAAAAAATTGTTACGTGTGATTTGAAAAGCTATATTATGTGTTAAAAATTGTTACATGGAGTTGTATTAAATTTGGTCTCCAAATTAAAACTAAATTTCAAACTTAGGCTATCCTAGGAAAGGAGCTCCTGCTTTATAAGACAGTTTTTACAAGGCAGTGAAGTTACAACAGTTGTATGAAATAATTCACTAAAAGTGTGTGTATTCATTCCCATACAAACAATTACACCGGACAATAAAACTGTCATATCATTAGTAGTATGCACGTTTTTGGTATTTCATGAATTTGAAGAGAAAGACACACTGTTTTGTATAGCATTTATTCATGAGGGAAGATCAAACCTTTCATTCCCTTAAATGAACTGCTTGCAAGTCTCTGCTCACACTAAAGCCTCATTCTTCATATGTGCTTTCTATTTTCATAGCTATGGGAATGGAATGTGATCCTCAGCATTCAGCCATTCTCCTACCCTTTGTGGGCCGTAGCCTTTGACTCAGGCTGGAGTTCACCATAACTTATTTTTACAACGATTCTGAGATATGGCCAGCCTACTTGGCAATATTTTCACTCCTACTCAGCTCATTTCAAAATGGGGATTCTCCCTGTTTCTCTTTTCAGAGAGCTTTTGGTTTCAGCACGAAGTCTTTTGAAATAAAACTGCAGTTATGCAAATGACTGAAAGTAAAAAGCATTTCTTCCAGTTCCCTGATTCTGTCTTTACCGTTAAGCTCCATACAGCTCTCTACTTTCCAGCCTTATTCAAAAAGATATTACCCAGTCCGGCAATATTTTCTGGAGAAATTGCTGGGTAGTGTACAATTTTTTTTTTTTTAAATAATGGCAAATGGATTCACTGTTTTCATACACTGTATTGTACAGTAAATCCCCAACACATGAGTCCCAGATGCCTGCCTTGTTTAACAGTAAATCACTGGAGTTGTCTGTGACTCACAGTGAGGCAAAGAGAACATTACAACATTTGGGACAGGGGTTCTTGCTTTCCTATCTTTTGATTGTCTCCTTTTATAGTTTTGTTTTGCGATTTACTACATGCACATTTCCACTTCAGCTTTTTTCTTGCTGGGCTTTTTACAGTTTAGTATGAGTTTATGGGCTTCAAACTTGCAAGCTGACATTTTCTAGATTTCTTACACGCACTGCATTAGGTGACCTTTTATTTATTTTTTGTTTTTGTTTTTTACATGATGACTTTCATGGCCAGAACAGTTGTAAGGAATAAATGGCAATTAAATAACATGAACTCATCCTTTTTTTTTTTTTTTTTTTTAAATTGTACTTTAGATGAAGGTTTACAGAGCAAATTAGTTTCTCATCAAACAATTAATACACATATTGTTTTGTGACCTTGGCTACCAACTCGGAGACCTGTCAGTACTCTCCCCTTCTTGACTTTGGTTTTCCCATTTCCATTCTCCCAGCTTTCCTGTCCCCTCCTGCCTTCTCATCCTTGCGCCTGGGCTGGTGTGCCCATTTAGTCTCATATACGTGGTTGATCTACGTGTATTATCGTTTGTTTTATGGGTCTGTCTAATCTTTGGCTGAAGGGTGAACCTCAGGAGTGACTTCAATACTGAGTTAACAGGGTGTCCGGGGGCATACTTGGGGTAACATGAACTCATCTTGCTTTTAATTACAGTTTATAAGCTCACTGTTGTTAGTTTCCTCTAGTAGATTCTGTCTCATAATGATCCCATGTGTGCAGAGTAGAGCTGTGCTCCATAGGGCTTTCAAGGCTCTGACATTTCAGAAGCAGATCACCAGAACTGTCTTCCAAGGCTTCTCTGGGTGGGTTTGAATCACCAACCTTTTGGTTTAGTAGTTGAGCAGTTAACAATTTGCGCCACTCAGGGACTCCTCAAACTTACGGTAGTGGTTCTCAAACTTGAGAGGGTATCAGAATTCCCTGGAGGGTTGTTTAAATCCAATTTCTGGCCTCATCCCAGAGTCTCTGACTCAGTGGATGGAGCCTGAGAATTTGCATCTCTAACAAGTTCCCTGACTATAATGATGCTGCTGGTGAGGGGAACACACTTTGGAAATCAGCTCTATAGAACAGTAAAAAGTACTACACTCTAGTCATTTTGTTCAAATAAAATACAAAGCTGTCATTTGCTGAAGAGGACACAACTGGCATCATATTTAACGTGTAGCTGTACCCTTCTCTTCTTAAAACAGTTCATTTTCTTTAATCTCAGCCCTTTCTTTCTTTAAATAAAACTCACAGTTGAAGGGATGGTCATATTTCTGACAAGTCACGAGGCTTACCAAGGTCAATTTTCCTTGCTATATCGTTTAAAATACAATTCGACTTACAGTTGCCTGGCATGGATGAGTGCATTTTTTAAATGTACATAATACTTTTTGACACTGTGAACTAAGAGGCCATGAAAATAAGGTTGATAAACCAGTAAAGAAGTTTTTCCTTAAATGGTCACAATCTGCCAAGAGCTGATAAGGAAAAGGATCCTGTGGGGACAAGGACAAGAAACTTAGAGCCATCATCCCCATGTCAGCAAAGGGCAGGAAAACAAATAGAATTCCAGACAGTTCAGAACAAATACTACAGATCAGAGACCATCCTGAAACCTTTCAATCTCACGTTTTTGAAAGACAACTAATGAGTCCAAAGGACATTGGGCAACTTCACACTAACAGTTACCCTGTGCTATTAGTTTGTCTCTCTTCTGTTGATCCCCAATTAAATTTGTCTTAAACAAGAAAGTTTTTTCTGCTTCTCTGTGGAGCATATCACTATCATCTCTAATATAAAGTTCTCAAGAAGAAATGGAGGCAAAGCAAGGATAAGTTAATTACTGAAGTTATATGTTAATTACAATGAAAAATTTTAGAGCAATGAAGTAGTGCTTAGCGATTTCTGTTGTGTCTTTAATATACTCTGCTCCAAAGGGTTTTGAAGGTATAAATCAACATTGTGAAAGACTATTGTCAGAGTTAAAATAAAGAATCATAGACTATAGATCATGGATCTATAGATTTGCAATAGGATTAATTATTCCTTATGTTATAGCTAAATATTTTTAAATATTTAAATATTTAAATATTTTAAATATTTTTTCATATACTGTTGCATAAAGATATGTCTCATGCTTCTAAATCTTTATTATTTTACACGTCACTAATGATAACAGAAAATAAAAAAAATAGAAGTTGTGACTGAGGTTTTATTATTTATTTGGATAGAATAAAAGTATTTACTGTATCATGGTACTCATAGAAGAGGATCCTGGCAGTAGCAGTTAGAAAACTGGGACAAGAGAAAAACTTGTGTTCAAAGCAAAGCAAATTTTACTTTTTTTTTTTTTTTTACTTTTCTTTAGATGAAGGCTTACAGAGCAAATTAGTTTCTCATTAAACAACTAATACACACATCGTTTTGTGGCATTGATTGCCCAGCCCACGACGTGTCAACACTCCCCCTTCTCGACCTTGGGTTCCCCATTACCAGTTTTCCTGTCCCCTCCTGCCTTCTTATCCCGGCCTCTGGGCTGGTGTGTGTGTTTAGTCTCATTGCAAATTTTATTTTTGATGTGACAACTGAAGAAAGATGACAGGCCTCTGAGACACCTAAACACATGGCTGAACGCAAAGGAAATTAAATGCAATCCTATAGTTCCAAGGAATATTTACTACTCTGTCTTTGAAACATTTTTAAGGTGATTAAGTCCTTCCTCAAGGTCAAAATGCTATCATTTATTTAGTGAAAAGAAGAACAATATTCAACAAAAGAAAAGAAAGTATTTGATAAAATTTTTATTATCGCGTCCCAGTCTAGGATCCTGTTCTGAAAATTATACTGAAATTCCCTTCTTTGGAGGAAAAAACAATATTGTTATGGGCAAGGTTAAAAAAAAAAAAAAAAAAAAAAAAAACTATTCTGTGTGGAAATCATGTCCTTGATATAGTTCTTCATTTCTATATTTGTGATTATTCTCTTGGAAAAGTGAGCTCAGTAAATAATAGGGGTACACTGAACTACAGGAGATGAAAAACTTGGAATAATTTGGATTTTGACATTAAAATGGGTTAAACTGATAGGTATTTACTTGGCAAATTTTGATGCTACTTTTGACATAAAGTAATTAAAATTAATGGCAGCATATAACGGAATAATTGGAGCTGTGAACTATAGAATACTATAGCTTAAAATAGTTTAAAAGCAGTTTTACAGCATAGGTAGATGACGATAAAAGCTCCCTTAATTGTTGGGATATTCCTATATTCAAGACACTCTTCTAAATAATACTTTACTTAGATTATGTAATTTAACCTTCAAGAGAAAAAGGGATGGAACACAACAATGAGGTATTACCATTCTCAGACAATAGATAAAGAAATTTACTTTGGCTGCCGTGTACCACTGCCTAGGCTGTGAACTGCACAAATTCATTAAAATGCCAAATGAATGGCATCTCATGAAGTTTGTGGAGACTCAGGTTTAGGGAAGTGAAATAACTTGACAAAACTCATGCAGGTATCAAATGCTCAAGCTAGAATATGAACCCATGCTTATCCTTTTTAAGTTATACTGCCTAATTACAAAGAAGCCCTGGTGCTGCAGTGGTTAAGCGCACAACTGCTAACGAAAAAGTTCAGCAATTGTAACCCACCAGCCACTCCACGGGAGAAAGACGTGGCAGTCTGCTTGTGTAAAGATTTCAGCCTTGGAAACCCTATGGGGCAGTTCTACTCTGTTCTATAGGGTCACTATGAGTTGGCATCGACTTGATGGCAATGGGGTAGGTTCATAATAAGTTTAATGCTTTAAAGGCCATTCATATGTTTTAAAGAAATATTCTTTTTTCCTTTTTTTTATTGTACTTCAGGTGAAGGTTTACAGAACAAATAGTTTCTCATTAAACAGTAGTACACATATTGTTTTATGACATTACTTAACAACTCCACAACATGTCAATCTCCCTCTCTTCTCGACTTTTTTTTTTTTTTGCTGAAAATATACATAGCCAAAGAGACACCATTTCAAAAATTTCTACATGCACAGTTCAGTGACATCGGCTACACTCTTCCAATTCTGCTGCTAGTCTCACTTTAGATGACGGTTTACAGAACAAAATACTTTCTCATTAAACAGTACACATGTTGCCCTATGGCAGTGGTTAACAACATCACTACCCATCAACACTGTCCTTACTCAACTTTGGGTTCCCTATCACCAGCTTCCCTTGACCTTTCTACCTGCTAGCCTTTGTCCCTGGACTGCTGTGCCTCATTAGTCCCGTTTTGTTTTATGGGGCTGTCCAATCCCCGGATGAATGGTGAACCTCGGAAGTGACTTCACCACTGAGCTAAAAGGCTGTCTGGGGGCCAAACTCTCAGGGTTTCTCCAGTCTTCATTAAGCCAATAAATCTGGTATTTTTGTGTGTGAGTTAGAATTTTGTTCTCCATCTTTCTCCAGCTCTGTCCAGAAACATCTGTTGTGATCCTGGTCAGAGCAGTCAGTGGTGGTAGGCAGGCACCATCTAGCTGTACTGGACTCAGTCTGGTGGAGGCCGTGGTATTGTGGTCCATTAGTCCTTTGGACTAACCTTTTCCTTGAATCCTGTTCTCTTCATTCTCCCTTGCTCCCAAAGGGATGAGACCAGTGGAGTATCTTAGATGGCCGCTCACAAGCTTTTAAGACCCCAGACACTACTCACCAAGGTAGAATGTAGAACATTGTCTTTATAAACTGTGTTATGGAATTGAGCTAGATGTTCCCCGAGACCATGGTACCCACAGCCCTCTGCCCAGCAATGCAGTCCCTCAGGGAGTTTGGATGTGTCTATGGAGCTTCCATGACCTTTTCTTGTACAAGTTGTGCTGTTTTCCCCAGTATTGTGTACTGTCTCACTCTTCACCAAAAATACCACTTATCTATTGCATATTTAGTATTTCTCCCCTGCCAGCCCTGGTAACCAACAAAGATTGTTACTTTTTGTGTGTGAACTTTCTCATGGGTTTTTACAATAGAGGTCTCATACAATATTTGTCTTTTGTGATTGATTTATTTCACTCAGCATAATGTCCTCCAGTTTCATGCATGTTATGAGATGCTTCACAGATTCATTGTTGTTCTTTCTCGTTGCATAGTACTCAATTGGCTGTATATACCATAGTTTGTTTATCCATTCATCTGTTGATGGGCATCTAGATTGTTTCCTTCGTTTTACTATTGGGAACAATGCTGCCATGAACCTAGGTGTGCATATGTCTATTCGAGTGATAACTCTTATTTCTCTAAGATATATTCCTAGGAGTGGGATTGCTGGATCGAATGGTATTTCTATTTCTAGCTTTCTAAGGAAGTGCCATATCATTTTCAAAAATAGTTGTATCATTTTGAATTCCCACCAGCAGTGCGTAAGAGTTCCAATCTCCCCGCAGCCCCTCCAACATTTGTTATTTCCAGTGTTTTTGATTCATGCCAGTAATGCCACCGTGAGATGATATCACATTGTGGTTTTAATTTGCATTTCTCTAATGGCTCGTTATCGCGAGCATTGCCTCATGTGTCTGTTGGCCGCTTGAATGTCTTCTTTGGTGAAGTGTCTGTTCATTTCCTTTGCCCATTTTTTAATAGGATTATTTGTCTTTTTGTTGTAGAGGTGTT
>NW_004444075.1:6695728-6706426 GCF_000243295.1 Trichechus manatus latirostris
TTTTAAAGTCTATTTTATCTGAGATTTGTATTTCCACTCCTGCTTTTTTTTGGTAGTTGTTAGCTTGATATATTTTTTTCCAACCTTTGACTTTTAATAAATTCACATCTTTGTTTCTAAGATGTGTATCTTGTAGACAGCATGTTAATGGATCTTGTTTTCTTATCCATTCTGTCACTCTCCATCTCTTTTTGGGTGCATTGAGCCCATATACATTCAATGTAATTATTGATAGATGTGAGTTTGTTGCTGTCATTTTGTAGTGCTTTTTTTTTTTTTGTGGTGCTGTCATTTTCTTTGTTCTTCTTACTCTCCTGTGTGGAATTCCTTTTGTTTGTGGATTTTGTTTTTCATTTCCTTTGCTTTGGTAGGTTTTGTTTTCACTGAGACTTCATGTTTTTCCACTTTATTTTTATGAGTATGTTTGTTAACTTTCTTTGTGGTTACCATGAAATTTACGCTTATCTTTCTAATTTTGAAGCACTCTATTATTACTTTTTATCTCCTTGCCTTCCTCTTCATTAGAAGGTTCTATACCTACACTGTTTATTCCCTCTTTTATTGTTCTGAGGTTGTTGTCATTTATAGACTAATTAGTCTGATTTCCTGTTGTATTTCTTTTAGTTTTGGATAGTACTTGAGAGTTCATTTCCTAGATTGGTATCTGGCTGGTACAATCCTGTGCCCTAGATTCAGCCTGTGAGCTGAAGTTGTTTGTTCTCAGATCAAAGGCTCCCTTTAATAATTCTTGCAAGTCTTGTTTGTGTTTTACGTATTCCCTTAATTTCTGTTTATCTGGAAATGACCTAATTTCACCATCAAATTTGAAAGAGAGATTTTCAGGATATATTATTCTTGACTGGCAATTTTTTTCTTTCAAGGTGTTATATATGTCACCCCATTGCCTTCTTGCCTGCATGGTTTCTGCTGAATAATCTGAGCTTAGTCTTATTATTTTTCCTCTGTATGTAACCTCTTTTTTTTTCACGAGATGCTCTCAGGATTCTTTGTCTTTGGTTTTGGCGAGTGTGGTTATGATATGCCTTGGTGATTTTCTTTTGGGGTTTATCCTATATGGGGTTTGTTGAGCTTCTTGGATGGCCGGCTTTTCACCTTTCATGATATTGAGGAAGTTTTCTGTCAGCAGTTCTTCAATGATCCTCTCTGTGTTTTCTGTTTTCTCCCCCTTTTCTGGAACTCCGATCACTCGAAAATTTTCGCTTTTGATTGTATCCCAAATAACTCTCAGGGTCTCTTCATTTTTCTTTGTTCTTTTTTCTGAGTATTCCTCAAACAGATTTGTTTCCAAGTGTTTGTTTTCAATTCCACTTATCCTGTCTTCCAGCATTTAAATCTGCTCCTCAGCCCTTCTGTGACACTGTACATTTCTGAAATCTTGCTGTTCATCTTTTAGATTTCTAATTGTTGTCTTTGTATAGTTTGTAGTTGTGAATTTATTTTGGCATTTTATTCCTGCATTATTTTCCTGAATTCTTCCAATTTTTCTCTATATTTTCCATGATTTTGGCTGTCTTTTCCATAAATTTGTCTATTTTTTCCTCATTTTTTTTTTGCTGTTTGCTTCAACTCTTGGATAATTCTGAGTATTAGAGATTTGAATTCCCTATCAGGTAGTTGTAGTGCCTGTTTTTCGACTGAAAAGTCATCTGTTGTTTTATTTTGGATGCCTACTGGAACTATCCTGTCCTGCTTCTGTAAATGTTTTATTATTGTCTGAAGTCTTTGGGGCATTCAGTAGTTATTTTTCTCATTTATTGATTGTAGATTTTTTTCTTTCGTCCTTTTTTTTTTTTTTTATTTGACTCTGAGCAGGTGGGCTTTGTGTTCTTTGCTCATCTGTGGGCAGGATACTTTTCCCCTTCTTCTCCAATTGACAGGTTTAGTCGCTCAGATACAGTACAGCAGGACAGGTCTAGCTGAAGAAGAGTTGCTGGGATGGGTTTTTTGTGGCACTTACTATAGCCACCAGGGCGGGTTGGTAATTAGTGCAGGCAGGTTCTGGTAGACCATGCCTGTGCTGCTTGGTAAGCACTCGGTGCAAGTAGGCAGGATGGAGTGGGGAGACTATGTTGTGTCAAGCTAAGATGGATACAGGAGAGAGGAGAGATGAACAGGAGCCAACAACATACAAACAAACAAAAAAGAGTGCTAGGGGAGATTGCCATTGGAGTGGAGAGATGAGAGACTATGAAATGGAGAAAAACAAAAAGGGGAAGAAGATGAAAAAGAAGAAAAGAATGAATAAATAAAAATTAGAAAAAAGAACAGCAAAACTCCCAGGGACCCCTCCGGTGCAGGTATAATTCTGGGGAAGTTTTTCCAGGTTTTGCAGTACAGCCTGGCTAGAAGACATAGAAGGATTCATTGCCAGGTATTTAGGGAACAGGAAGAGGAGGAAGGTATAGAGAGACGAGAAACTGAGTAATGAAGAAGGAAAAAGAGGGAAAAGAAAACAAAACAAATTAAAAAAAAAAAAAAGAACAAGGAAAGCCCCCCAAAAAACAGAAAAAAAAAAAAAAAACATAAAGAAAGAAATGCTCTCGGGGATCCCTCTGTACGTCTGTGCAAACTGAGGGGGTAGGTCCCAAGCCGTGCAACACTGCCTAGCCGGAAAGGTCTCCTAACTCGAGAAAAGGAAAAAAAAACAAACAAACAATTCAAAACAAACAAACAAAAGTCCCGGGATCCACCAGCCTGGCAGCCCTGACCAGGAAGCAGATCCACACTCGAACGGAGCTCCGCAGCCTCTTAGGAAGAAGCAAAGATGGCTCAGGGAGCCAGGTATTTTAGTGAAAGGAGGGGGAGGTGGTGAATAGTAAGGAAGAAATCAAAAGAAGTGGAAAAAAGCAACACCAGCAGCTAACAAAAAGCACTCTGGGAGCTGGTCAGTGTGGGTGGGTGGAATCCAAGCAGCTGGTGCTTCCCGGCCAGGAGAATATGGCTGCGGGAAGCACAGGAGGCGTAGTGGGGCTCAAGAAGGGCGGGGGGGGGGGGGGGGAAACATATATCGCAAATTACCTGTTGTTTTTTCTCCTGCTGGAAGCTCCGGGAAGCTGCTTTCTTCTAGCCTTATTTGCTTGTCTCTGATAGCAGTCCAAGATGGCTGATCTGTGCTGTGTTAGCTGATAGGAGACCTCTGCATGAATCTCTCCTCGCTCTCTGTTCTCTTTCAGTTTTCTCACTCCATTTGGTGTTTGACTGAGTTCTTTATCTCTTCATTTGATGTTTTAGGGTTTCAGGATTGGTCTTTACTCTGTTTGGCTTAGTTTTTCGGATCCTTGCTGTGAAGGGACGGTGTGGTGCTTCTGCCTAGAGGGCCATTTTTAAAGACATATTCTTATTGATAAAAATAACTTAATTAAAAAGATGATTCTGCCAACATGGAATTTTACCAAAGACAGCCTAGGAAGCAAGTATTGTTGGAACCTGGGGGATGTGAGGTAATCATAAATCTTTATAGCACAAATACATTTGTGTAATATAGAAAGCTTCTCGTTTAATTGACATGTAGAAGTGATTAAATAAATAATGACACATTCTGTGGAATTATAAGTGAGTAGAAGATCTTGGGTAAGATGATTTAGTAGCAATATATTCTTCTGAATATCCTTGAAATAAAAGGAAATAAAAACTCCCCAAAATAGAGGTATGAATATTGATTTTTAATATATGCTTTTTAAATGTTTCCTGCCTTTGTTCCAAACTGCAAACTAATTTATGTGTTTATTTTCTTCTAAACTATTCTCATACTGAATTTAGTTCTTGTCATTAATTTAAAAAAATAAAAATAAAAAGATTTTCCAAGGACTTGGTCAAGGCAGTTGAGGGTGTGAGAATAAAACAGATTCCTGGTGGTTCAGGAGGGGGTGTTCTCTCCCTAATGCTGTGATGCCTGGGCTCTGCTTTACTCATTGTCTTGCAGGAGCTCTGAACCAAATCATCAGCCTCCAGATATGCCATCTAGCTAGTACTGATTGAATTAAAGAGAGAAAATATACAATCACATTTACTTTTTCATTTAATTAGTTTCAGTGGCTTAGGAGAAAACTGAAAATGATAAGAAGCATGCAGATACAAATAAATTAGTTGGAAAAGTAGTAGAGAAAATCAAATGGCTTGAATGTCAGGATATGTCAGTTTGCTTAGAAACAGCATGAAACTAACAGAAAGCATAGATTAAATGAAAAAGATGCTACTATAATAAGGAAGAAACCAAGTACTAATAATGGCTAAGAAATGGAAAATGGTTTAAAATAAGTCAATGATAAAAATATACTTTCACCGAAAAAAGGATAGGATAAAATTACATCAATCAAAAACAAACAAACAAACCATTGCCACTGAGTCAATTCCAACTCATAAAGACCTCATGAGACAGAGTAGAACTGCTCTATAGGATTTCCTAGGCTGTAAATCTTTATGGGAGCAGATCACCAAGTCTTTCTCCTGCAGAGCGGCTGATAGGTGTGAACTACCAACTTTTTAGCTAGCAACTGAGTGCTTAACCACTATGCCACCAGAGCACCTTAAAATTAGACAGGGATGAATATTTAAATTATATGAAAAAGCGGAAATAGGAAATATAGCTATAACTGTGTTATTTTATCAAATAGTGTTGACCATCGTAAGTTGGGAAGAATCATCTTAGATATGTTATCTTTGTTTAAAATACTAGATTTTAACTGTGGTTGAATTAAGAAAGGGCTTATTATACTATAATTATGCAAACTGAATATTTAATTAGGATAGTCAGCATTATAATTATTATATAATCCTTTAAAAGATATTTTTATATAGCCAAATGAAAACAAGCAGGTACAAATTATTTTCTTTCAAATGCACACCATTATTTCTCACTATTTAATTTAATCCCCAGAACTAATTATGGCATTTCTTCCTTCCTTAACTATTAATTTGATAGCAGTAATTTTCCTTTGAAACAAAATAATGCTATAGTAAAAATGTTGGCGTTGGTCTAAAGAGGGCTTAAATACATCTGAGTAATTATCAGGAGTAATTAGGCTGCTTCACTTTAAGGGTTACTGACACAGAGAGGAATGAACTATTTTGTAATATAAAATTTACCTACTGCATACATGAATCATTGAATAAATATGTTCAACATGACTTACTATTATAAAAGCTATAGGGAAGGCAACAACATTTTTGATGTACTGAATAAAAATATAGATGCCACAGATCTAAGTAAAATATAAATTTTCACTAATAATTCATTCAGTCAATATGTTTCTATAATGACTAAAGTGATCTTTGTCTCACAGAATTTATGCTAATTGAATTGTATTGAAGAGAGTGGAGAACGAGAAAGGCAGTGAATTGAAGATAGAAAAGAATAAGCAAGAGCAAAGTTGAGTGTAGAGAAGATGTAATTGTCACTCATCAAAATGAGGTTATTTAATCTAGAAGTTTTCAGCAGTTTATTGGCAGCAGTAGAGAATGCATATAATTTTACTGCATTAGTTTGAGGCTTAGAAGAACAGTGAGTGTACGTAAAAGTTACATGGAAGTTTACATTGCAGAAGGGACTTTTAGAGAAATATGAGATCTAGAGTAGATAACGTAAAATTTCAATATCAAAGATATAGAGAAATTAGAACCAGTGAAGGTTATTAAGGAATCAAAAACTTATAAGGGGAATCCGAAGGCAAGGACAGATACAACTGATCTCTGCTCACCTGAAGCAGCAGAGCAGGAGGCGAGTCAGGAATCAGAGAAAGAAATACATGTCTGGTTGCCTTCATGAACAACTTCACCTTTGCCATAAGACCAGACAAACTGGATGATGTGTAGCTACAATTATTGAACGTTTTGATCAAAGATTCTCTTGAAGAATCTTGATAAAAAGTGGAGAAAATACAGAACAGAATTTCAAATTCTCAATGGAATCCAGAATATCTGGAGCCAATGAGGCTGGATGAATAGTCAAAACTGTTGCCTTGAGATAATCTTTAAACTTGAAACCTTAAAACAAAGCTATCCCTGAAGTCATCTTTGAACCAAAAATAAATAAATAAAACAAAACAAAACACAAAACTCCATTTAATTTGTAAAATACTTCTGCTTTGAGAATTGTGCTCCTTTAAAGAATTATCTATGTGAAATCAGATTGACAATGGTAACAGGAAGGGTTGGATGAGAAGCTTAGGGGGCAGCGAGTTTAAGATAATAGTGATGGGATAATGTCAAAAGGGAGAGCAGGAATGGTAACACAGCTACCATGATTGACCAAAGGCAAGGACTGAGCAGTGAGGAGTGAACTCAGTGCAGAAGTGGAAATTGGTTTGGCCTTATCAGTTTCGGGCAAGTGAAAGACTCACTTTTAACAGTATAATATGTTTTTAAATAAAAAATTAAATATCCTGAAGAAATCATATAGGAAAAGTACCGGACTTCAGAGCATATAGAACCAAAAATACAGGAAAGAGAAAATCGGAAAAAGGTATTTGAATGATTTCACTGTTTGTTGATGCATGACTCTAAATATGATAAATGATATATAAGAAAAAACAGCTTCATCTAAAGTGCTAATCCAGCTATTCAAAGTTGCAGCAAAGCCATTGATTTCACTAGAGCTTTATGTCTTCTTATACTTGTGTGTGCTTGATTTCTAACGAGTACCTTCTTATCTTGGATTTATAAAACTTGTAGATTGTATTAGGGAATTTTCTTTTCCTTTCACCTTTTCTAATATGCAGTAAGTATTGCTTCTAGAGAAGACTATTAAAAATCAACATTTAAAGAGAAAATAAGTTTTTGAAACATACCCATAAATTGATTCTCCTAAACCTACTATTGGAGGAATTATAGTTGAACTAAACTAAAGATCAAGAGGGGATTTTAGGGTATGGAGAAGATTGAGTGCAGTGGAAGAACCGCCACATATAACTGATGAGATCAGCTCTTTTTTGTTGTTTTGGGCAAGAAAACAGAGGGTAGAACTGCCAACCTTTTGATTAGCTGCCAAATGCATAACCACTGCACAACCAGGGCTCCTATGAGAGTATTAGTAAATACAATAAACAGAATTAAACATTAAAAACTAAAGATAATAGAATAATCAGAGGAAAACAATTAAATAGATAAGCTTAAAATTGTTGAAGAACTAACAAGGGAAGAAAACCAAAGAAACAAGAACAAATAGAACTTGCAAGTATTATATGTATTAAAATTGAATGCAAAACTCAATGGACATATTAGACAGCTAAACAGAGAACTAGTGAACTGGGAGATAGAGCTAAGGTAATCACCTAGCATGTCACTCAGAAAGTGAAGCAGATTGTAATAGTGACTGATAGGGAGCACAAGGAGTCTTCTAGGCTGTTTATAATGTTCAGCTTCTTAATCTGGGGGCTAGTTACATGGGCATGTCCACTTTGTGAAATTTTAATAAGCAGTACAATGAAAAGTGATTTATTTCCAAAATGAGGTAAAAGAATAAAATGTTAAGTACAAGTACAAAAAAATGTGAAATATGTAACATCAAAAATTGTTGAAAAAAGTTAATATAAAAGGCTCTATCAAATTCAGAATAGTCAAAAAAGGGGCAAAACCAACAAACAGGAAATAAAAACAATGATGAATAGAAATACAAAATACCATATAAGATGATTAAAATAAGTCAAAATATAAATATATCTATTTTAAGACAAGTGTCATACACTGAATTGTGTCCCCCTAAATATGTGTCAACTTGGCTAAGCCATGATTCCCAGTATTGTGTGATTGTTCACCATTTTGTCATCTGATGTGATTTTCCTACATGTTGTAAATCCTACATCTATGATGTTAATAAGGCAGGATTAGAGGCAGTTACGTTAATGAGGCAGGACTTAATATACCAAATTAGGCTGTGTCTTAAGCCAATCTCTTTTGAGATATAAAAGAGAGAAGAGAGCAGACAGACATGGGGACCTCATACCACCAAGAATGTAGTGCCAGGAGCAGAACGTGTCCTTTGGACCCAGAGTCCCTGTGCAGAGAAGCTCCTAGACCATGGGAAGATTGATGACAAGGACCTTCTTCCAGAGCTGACAGACAGAGAAAAACTTCCCTGGAGCTGGTGCCCTGAATTTGGACTTCTAGACTACTAGACCGTGAGAGAATAAACTTATGTTTGTTAAAGCCTTCCACTTGAGGTATTTCTGTTATAGCAGGACTAGGTAACTAAACAAGGAAAGTTAAATTTGAAAAAAAAAACAAATACTATTTAGAAGAGTCAAATATAACTACTAAGGAAGTTTAAATTTCAAGAAATAGAAAATTATGAACCAAATATTACTTGTATAGTTATATTAACTACAATTAATTTGGCTTTAATATAAATATCTTTATTGCAGGAAAAGGGAAACATTAACTAATTATAAAAAGAATAATTTTTCTGGCAGACATCACAATATTGAATCTGAGTATCTGTAATGCAGGACTAATGGAAATACAGGGATATTTTCAGCCCAAAAAAAAGATTTTAGAAGCTTTAACCCAGCTGGAAGAATTACTAAAATATGATTTTCAACAAGGAAGAAAACAGAGCTCCAAAGGAAGAGATGAGATTTAAGAGGCAAAACAAAATAAAACTAGAAACTTCAGTAATATTTTTGAAAATAAGCTATGAGTTGAAAGAGAATTCAAAGTAGAACTCATTAGTAATTACAAGATATCCCAAAGTCAATGGAAAGGATATACTTTCTTTTCTTTTAATTTTTTTTTATTGTACTTTAGATGAAGGTTTACAGAACAAATAATTTCTATTAAACAGTCAGTACACATATTGTTTTATGACATTGGTTAATAAACCCACGACATGTCAACACTCTCCCGTCTCTATCTTGGAGGCCCTTTTTTTTTGTGAAAATATACATAGCCAAAGTTACACCATTTTAAAAATTTCTACATGTACAATTCAGTGACATTGATTGCATTCATCCCCTTTGTGCTGTTATTCCTTTTCCAAATTATTCCATCACCATTATCTTCAACTCACTGTCCTCTAGTCTTCCCATCAAACGTTTGGAGTTGCTGTTGTCAATTTGATCTCACATAGATAATTCTTTTTTTTTTTGTACCTTAGATGAAGGTCTGTAGAACAAATAGTTTCTCATTAAACAATACACGTATTGCCCTATGACAATGGTTAACAACTGCACGACATGTCAACACTATCCCTTCTCAAACTTCGGTGCCCTATCACAGCTTTCCTGTCCCCTCCTGCCTTCTAGTCCTTGTCCCTGAACTGCTGTGCCTCATTAGCCCCATTTTGTTTTATGAGGCTGTCCAATCCCTAGCTGAACAGTGAACGTTGGGAGGGAATTCACCACTGAGCTAAAAGGGTGTCCGGGGGCCATACACTCAGGTTTCTCCAGTGTGTCAGGCCACTAAATCTGGTCTTTTTTTTGGGAGTTAGGATTCTCTTCTACATCCTTTTCCAGCCCAGTCCAGGACACTCTATTGTGATCCCAGTCAGAGCAGTCAGTGGTGGTAGCTGGGCACCATCTATCTGTACTGGACTCAGTCTGGTGGACGCCTTGGTGGCTGTGGTCCATTAGTCCTTTGGACTAATCTTTTCCTTGTATCTTGTTCTCTTCATTCTCCTTTGCTCCCAAAGGGGTGACACCAGTGGAGTATCTTAGATGGCTGCTCACAGGATTTTAAGACCCCAGAAACTACTCACCAAGGTAGAATGTAGAACATTGTCTTTATAAACTGTGTTATGCCAATTGAGCAAGATGTTCCCCAAGACCATGGTCCCCACAGCCCTCTGCCCAGCAATTCAGTCCCTCAGGGAGTTTGGATGTGTCTATGGAGCTCCCATGACCTTTCCTTCTACAAGTTGTGCTGGGTTCCCCAGTATCTTGTACTGTCTTACCTTTCACCAAAGTTACCACTTATCTATTTAGTCCCCACCCATCCCTCCCATCCCTCGTAACAAACAAAGATTGTTTCTTTTTGTGCATAAACTTTTATGAGTTTTTACAGTAGAGGTTTCATACAATATTTGTCCTTTTGTGTTGACTTATTTCACTCAGCATAATGGCCTCCAGTTTCATCCATGTTATGAGATGCTTCGCAGATTCATCATTGTTCTTTATCTTTGTATAATACTCCATTGTGTGTATGTACCATAGTTTGTTTGTCCATTCATCTGTTGATAGGCATCTAGGTTGTCTCCGTTTTTTTTGCTATTGTGAACAGTGCTGCAATGAATATGGGTGTGCATATGTCTATTAGTGTGACAGCTCTTATTTCTCTAGGGTATATTCCTAGGAGTGAGATTGCATTTTGTAGTGCTTTTTTTTTGTGGTGCTGACGTTTTCTTTGTTTCTCTTACTCTCCTGTGCTGAGTTCTTTCTGTTTGTGGATTTTTTTTTTCATTTCTTCTGTTTTTGTAGGTTATTTTTTTACTGAGACTTTATGTTTTTCTTCTTTATTTTGATGAGTATGTTTGTTAGCTTTCTTTGTGGTTACCTTGAAATTTACCTTTATCTTCCTAGATTTTTACCAGTCTATTATTACTTGGTATCGCTTGACTTCCTCTCCTTTAGAAGGTTCTATACCTACACTGTTTATTCCCTCTTTTATTGTCCTGATGCTGTTGTCATTTACAGATTAACCTCTCTGGTTCCCTTTTGTAATTCTTTTGGTTTTGCATAGTCCTTAAGA
>NW_004444075.1:6706844-6707800 GCF_000243295.1 Trichechus manatus latirostris
GTTGAGCTTCTTGGATGGTCAGCTTTTCATCTTTCATGATATTGGGGAAGTTTTCTGTTAGCAATTCTTCAATGATCCTCTCTGTGTTTTCTGTTTTCTCCTCCTGTTCTGGAACTCTGATCACTCTCAGGTTTTTGCTTTTGATTGTATCCCACATAATTCTCAGGGTTTCTTCATTTTACTGTGATCGTTTTTCTGATTTATCCTCAGAGTTGTATCCAGGTGTTTGTTTTCAATTTCGCTGAGCCTATCTTCCATCTATTCAAACCTTCTCCTCAGCCCTTCTATGACACTGTCCATTTCTGAAATCTTGTTGTTTATCTTTTGGATTTCTAGTTGTTGTTTTTGTATGGTTTCTAGTTGTGAATTTATTTTAGCATTTTCTTCCTGTATTCATTTCTTGACCTCTTTCATTTTTTTCTCTGTATTTCCATGAATTTGTCTGCCATTTCCATGAATCTGTCTATTTTTTCCTCATTTTTGTCTGCTTTTTGCTTCAACTCTTGGATAATTCTGAGTATTAGAGATTTGAATTCCCTTTCATTTAGGTCTAGTGCCTTTTCTTCTACTGGAAGGTCATCTGGTGTTCTATATACGAAACCTACTGGAGCCATCCTGTATTGTTTTTATAAATGTTTTGATATTGTCTGGTGTCTTCTGCACATTCGATAGACATTTTCCTCATTTATTTTGTTTATTTATATTTTTAATATTTTATTGTACTTCAGGTGAAGGCTTACAGAACAGATAGTTTCTCATGTAACAGTAACACACATGCTGTTATGCTGTTTTATGACATTGGTTAACAACCTCACAACATTTTAACCCTCTAAATTCTCAACTTTTTTTTTTTTTTTTTGTGAAAATACACATAGCCAAAGATACGCCATTTCAAAAATTTTTTTTACATACACATTTAAATGACATTGACTACGCTCTTCTAATTGTGCTGTTAT
>NW_004444075.1:6718333-6742514 GCF_000243295.1 Trichechus manatus latirostris
TTTTTCGGATCTTTGTTGTGGAGGGACGGCGTGGTGTTTCTGCCTAGAATGCCATCTTGCCGGAAGTCCTTTCCTCATTTATTGATTGTAGATTTGTTGTTTTGTCCTGGTTTTTTTTGTTTTACTTGGTTATGTCTGAGCAGGCAGACTGTTTGTTCTTTGTTGTTTGCCTGTCTGTGGGCATGATACTTTTCTCCTTCTTCTCCAATGGGCAGGGTCAGTTGCTCAGATATGGTACAGCAGGGCAAGTCTAGTTTAAGAGGAGTTGCTGGGACGAGTTGTTCTTGGCATGTATTAGGGCCAACAGGGTGGGCCAGTAATCAGTGCAGGGCAGGTTCTGGCAGGCCATGCTTGTGCTGTTGGGGGTGTGATATTCAGCACAAGGTGTAGGTATGAAGTGTGGAGGGTGGAGATTGTGATGTCTGGAGCTAAGATGGGTATGGGAAAGAGGAGAGAGACCAGAGAGGAACAGAAGCCAAAAATATACACACAAGCAGGAAAAAGTGCTAAGAGAGTTTGCCACTGGAGTGGAGAGATAAGATATTAAGAAATGGAGGAAATCAAAAAGGAGAAGAAGAAAAAAATGAATATATAAAAATTAGAAAGAAAAGAAAAGCCCCCAGGGATCACACTGGTGTGGCTATGAGGTCTGGGGAAGTTGCTCCCAGGCCATGAAATACAGCCTGGCTAGAAGGGCTAGTGGTGTCACTCAGCACCCGGTATTTAGGAGACTGGAAGAGAAGGTATGGAGAGATGAGAAACTGAGTAATGAAGAAGGACAATGAGAGATGAGACACTGAGAAATGAGGAAAAATAAAAATAAAAAAAGAAAAAGGGTAAAAGAAAAAATTAATAAATCTATAAACTGGACGTGAAGAAAGACAAAAAGGAAATGAGAGAGAAGAAAACAAAACAAAGAAACAAACCAAAAAAAAAAAAAAAAAAAAGAAAGAAGAAGAAGAATAAAGAAATACCCCCAGTGATGTCCCTGTGCATCTGCACAGAGTAAGGGAGTAGCTGCCAAGCTGCGTGGTACTACCTGGCTAGAAGGGGCTCCCAAGCTGAGAAAAGAAAAAGAACACAAAGAAACTAATCAAAACAGAACAAATCAGAGCAAACAAACAAAAAAGCCCCGGGGGTCCTACCAGCGTAGTGGCATGGGCTGGGAAGGAGTTTCACAGTCAACTGGTGTTTCGCAGCCTTTAAGGAAGAAGCAAAGATGACACACATAGCCAGGTATTTGAGAGAAAGGAGGGGGATATGGTGAGAGGTAAGGAAGAAATCTAAAGAAGCAGAAAAAAAGCAATACCAGCAGCTAACAAAAGGCACTCAGGGAGCCGGCCACTGCAGGTGGGTGGAATCCAAGCAACACCAGGGTGCTTCCCATCCAAGAGACTGTGGCTGCAGGAAGCAGAGGAGGCTAAGTTGGGGTGAAGAAGGGTGGGGAGTGGGAAAGCCTATATCACTGGTTACCAGTTGTTCTGTCTCCTGCTGGAAGCTCCGTGAAGCTGCTTTCTCATACCCCCTGTTTGCTGATGTCTGATAGGAGTCCAAGATGGTGGATCTGTGCTGCGGTAGCTGATAGGGGACTGTGCATGTATGTCTCCTCACTCTCTGTTCTGGGTCAGTTTTTTATTCCATTCGGTGCTTGGCTGAGTTCTTTATATCTTCATTTGATGCTTATGGTTTCAGGATTGATGTGTGACTCTGTTTGACTTAGTTTTTCTGACTTTTGCTGCAGAGGGATGGCGTGGTGCTTCTGACTATAGCACCATGTTGCGCAAGTGGAAAGGATATACTTTTTATCAAAATTTGTGAGATGCAGCTGAAGTCTTAGAAGTAAATTTAAAATCTCAAGTGCATTTTTTGAAAGGTTAAAACAAAATAGAATAAGTGAGGTAATACTTTAATTCAAATAGTAAAATGATGATGTTAATGATGATGTTGATGATAAAAATAAATACTCCCACAGTATCTAGAAATATGGTAACAATTATGACAAAAAAATTGAGTTTAAATTACTAATTCTAGAAAATAAAGAAAAATAATATAAAATATAAACGCTGATTCTTTGTAAAGACTATTAAAATGAAAAAGTCTCTGGGAAAATAGATTAACAAAAGAAGGAGAGTAGGCACACATAAAAGATAATAGGCACATAACTATAGGTAAAGTAGGATAACAACAATGAGCAATGAAACAAACTTTGCACCTATGTAAGTGGAAAAACATACCATGCTCATGGATAGGTAGACTAAATATTGTGAAAATGTCAATTCTACCCAGAACAATCTACAAATACATTGCAATCCTGATCCAAATACCAACAGCACTCTTTAAAGAGATGGAAAAGCTAATCATTAACTTTATATAGAAAGGAAAGAGTTCTGAGATAAGTAAAGCATTATTGAAGAAGAAAAACAAAGTAGGAGGTCTCACACTACCTGACTTCAGAACCTGCTATACAGCTACGGTAGTCAAAACAGCCTGGTACTAGTACAATGACAGACACATTGACTAATGGAACAGAATTGAGAACCCACATGTAAATCCATCTACCTATGGCCACCTGATCTTTGAAAAAAGCCCAAGGTCCACTAAATGTGGAAAAGATGGTCTTTTTAACAAACAGTGCTGGCAAAACTGGATATCCATCTGTAAAAAAATTAAACAGCACCCATATCTCACACCATACACAAAAATTAATTCAAAATGGACCAAAGGGCTAAATATAAAACCAAATACTATAAACATAATGGAAGAAAAAATAGCATCAATACTAGGGACTTTAATATATGGCATAAAAAGTGTATAAACCATAACTAACAATACACAGACACCAGAACATAAGCTAGATAACTGGGATCTCCTAAAAATTAAACAATTATGCTCATCAAAAAAACTTCACCAAAAGAGTAAAAAGAGAGCCTACAGACTGGGAAAATTTTTTTTAACTATATCTTACAAAGATCTAATCTCTAAAATCAACTGGAAAATCCAATACTCTATGACAACAACAAAAAAATCTAATTAAAAAATGAGCAAAAGATACAAAATGACACTTCACCAAAGGAGAAATTCAGGTGGCTAACAGACACATTAAAAAATGCTCACGATCACAAACCATTAGAGAAATACATATCAAAACTATAATGAGATACCGTCTCACCCTGACATTACTGGCATGAATCAAATAAAACAAAAAATATCGAATGTTGGAGAGGTCGTAGGGAGATTAGAACTCTTATGTATTGCTAGTGGAAATGCAAAATGGTACAGCCATTTTGGAAAACCATATAGTGTTTCCTTAAAAGCTATAAATAGAAATACCATACTATCCGTAGTCCAACTCCTAGGAATATATAATAGAGAAATAAGAGCCATCACATGAATAGACATATGCACACCCATGTTCATTGCAGCATTATTCACAATAGCAAAAAGATGGAAACAACCTAAGTGTCCATCAACAGATAAATGAATACACAAACTATGGTACATACACACAATGGAATACTACGCAACAATAAAGAACAACGATTAATCTGCAAAACACCTCACAACATGGATGAATCTGGAAAACATTATGCTGAGTGAATTACGTCAATCAAAAAATGACAAATACCGCATAAAAACTCAAGAAAAAGTTTACACACAGAAAGAAACAGTCTTTGATGGTTATGGGGGAGAGGAAGGGTGGGGAGGGTAAAACACTAACTAGGTAGTAGATAAGTGATACCTTTGGTGAAGGGTAAGACAGTACACGATACTGGGGAAGTCAGCACAACTTGATCAAGGCAAAGTCATAGAAGCTTCACAGACACATCCAAGCTCCCTGAGGGACTGAGTTACTGGGCTGAGGGCTGGGTACCATGGTCTCAGGGGACGTCTAGCTCCAATGTGTACGTCCAACTGTGGTGAGTAGAGTCTGGAGTCTTAGAAGCCTGTGAGCAGCCATCTAAGATTTATCTACCGGTCCCATCCCAGCTGAAGCAAAGGAGAATGAAGAAAACCAAAGACACAAGGTAAAGATTAGTCCAAAGGACTGATGGACCACAACTACCACAACCTCCCCAAGGCTGAGCCCAGAACAACTAGATAGTGTGGGCTACCACCAAACTGCTCTGACAGGGATCACAACAGAGAGTTCCAGACAGAGTGGGAGAAAAATATAGAACAAAGTACAAATTCACAAAAAGAAAAAAAAAAAAAAAAGAAGAAGACCAGACTTGCTAGTTTGACAGAGACTGGAGAAACTTTAAGATCATGGCTCTTGAACACCCTTTTAACTCAGTCACTCCCCAAGTTCACCCTTCAGTCAAAGATTAGAAAGGTCTATAGGGCAAGCAATAACACACCTGAGGAATGTGCTTTGTAGTTCAATCATCTGTACAAGACTAAATTGGCACCCCAGTCCAAAAGCAAAGACATGGGAGCAGGAAGGGACAGGAAAACTGGAAGAATGGAAATAGGAAACTAGAAGGGAGAAGGGGAGAGTGTTGACACATTGCGGGGTTGGCAAAAAATGTCAAGAAAAAAATTGTGTATTAATTGTTTAATGAAAAATTTACTCTGTTAACTTTCACCTAAGGCACAATTAAAAAAAAAAAAGATAACTTTGCTTGTTAAAAATTTGAAAAAACCTAGACATCTATTAACAGGGGAATTGATAAATTTTGGCATAGCTATAAAATGGAGTAGGGTTGCTATGAGTCGGTATCATCTCAATGACAACAGTTTATATACAATGGAATGTTATATAGCAGACTTTAATGAACACATATTTATATGAATAAATGTCGAGTATAAGACAACATCCTTAGAAACAAGGATAGTGAGACTTCGTCTCGTGTACTTTGGACATATTATCAGGAGGGATCAGTCCCTGGAGAAGGACGTCATGCTTGGTAAAGTACAGGGTCAGCAAAAAAGAGGAAGACCTCAACAAGACAGACTGATGCAGTGGCTGCAACAATGGGCTCAAGCATAACAACGATTGTGAGGATGATGCAGGACCAGGCTATGTTTCTTTCTGTTGTACATAGGGTCACTATGACTGGAAATTGACTCAACAGTACCTAATGAAAACAACAACATAAGAAAACATAAAAATTCAATGTTAAGAAGAATAGCATGGCACCAGTTGGATAAAGCTTTTCAACATACAGAGTAATATCAGCTTTGAATTTTATTTCATCAGATTATTCTACCAACCCTGATCTTTTTTGCTCTTGCCTAAAAGATCTCAGATCAGTTCCCGACGTTTAGCTTCTGGATCTGTGTCACTCTAGTCAAGAGTAATGCTGTCATAATTATTTATGATTTCAAATCTACAAAGATAAGCCTTTCAATTCCCTGGCATCTCAATTTCTTGAACTTTTTCATCCAATGATCATGACACTACCTCAACTACTCACTCCCATGGTCAAACTCTCAACCATTGAGCCATCCACCCCTCTCTTCCTGTCTCTGTGGCTAACTCTCACTGGTATCAGTTCTCCTTGGATCTTGCTATGACTTATAATCTGTTGATCCCACCATATTTTTATTGTCCCTTCCACCTAGTATGTCTTGATTCTCTTTAACCTAGTTTAAGTATGGTCAATTATTGTAATCATTTCATTTTATGCATTTCCAATTTCTTGACCCTCTTTGATTTCATTATGCTGCTATAGAAAAAAATAACATTTTTGTTGTTGTTTATTCCACATATACACTTATGTACAATAAGTGGCTGGAAAATACACAAAAACACATTGACTCATCCTGCGTACTTTCAATTAAAACTTTATCATAAATTTTTATTATGCTGATTTAATGCTACCTGGTAACATACTACATTTTATTTTTTCATTTATATTTCTAAGCATCCCAATCAGTATTTCATCCCTTGTTCTTTACCTCTAACTTCCAACACACTTCCTACAACTCATTGTCAGTTAAAAAGCTTGCTGCCTAGTGTACTGAGAAGATAGGGACAATCAGAAGAAACTTCCACAGTTCCCTATCACTGTTACTAAGAACCCTTCTGCATCTGAGCTCATGTATCACCTTTTCCTTCCACGTATCTTCACCTTCCCACCTGGTGAACTATATCTCATCCCTTATTGTCTAGTCAATGTTTTTGTTCTAGCAATTTTTCTCTTCTTCTCTTTCACTATCAGTTTTTCCCTCTCTACTGGAACTTCCCTGCAAGTATATAGACATGCTCTTCTTTCGTACATTAAAAAAAACAAAAAAATCCTCTTAAGCTTACATCCCTAGTTTGATTTATCTTCTTGTCTATACTTACTGTTTTTTTGGTTTTCTTTTCTCCTTCTCTACCAAATCCTCATCTAAAGGCTTTCACTTCTACCATTCAATGAAAATGTCTCTTCTCAAGGTCAATGACTCCCACTAATAGACTTCCATGGTTATTTCTCAGTCCTATTTTACTTGCTCTACTATCATAATTTGACATATGTATGACTCAAGGTCATCACATTCTTCTTATTTGCCATCTTCCTCAAAGGTTAATTTTCCTTAAGAACCTTAACTTGTTCCTCCTAATCTCACAATCATGATATTTGGGCTCACTGGAGATTAGTATTTGGACCTCTTCTCTTTTCAGTCTACACTAATTCCCTTGGTGATCTTTAAGTGGCGTTTCTATGGCAATGCCTCCCGATTTTATACCTCCCATCTCCCTTACCTGCAATCCAGCCTCATATACGCAATTACCCCTTTGACATCTTCACTTGTATGTGTAACTCACATATTTCATTTGTTGTGTCCAAAACTGAGCTCCTGATCTTTCTATCCCAGTGCCTCTAAACATGGTCTTCTTGCAGATATTTTTCATTTCTGTTAATGCTAACTCTCTTTGCTACTACTTGGGACTAAAACATTGGTCTAAGCCACCATGATTGTTCGTTTGGATTATGGTAAAAGCCTTCCAAGTGACCCTCCTGCTTTGCAACTTTCTCCCTCCCTACCCTTATACTGATAAGTCTATTTTCTACTTATCAGTATTTTTCTGTTAAAGTGTCAGTCAGATCATGCCTTCGCTGAAAAAAAAAAAATCTACCAATAGGTTTTCATTTCACTAAGAGTTAACAAGTTATTGCAATGGCTTGTAGTGCCAGCCACGGGAGAAAGATGTGTCGGTCTGCTTCTGTAAAGATTACAGCCTTGGAAACCTTATGGGGCAGTTCTACTCAGTCCTATAGAATCGCTATGTGTCGGAATCAATTCGATGGCAACAAGGTTTGGTTTTTATGTTAAGAGATCAGGAAAAAGGGACTGTAGTACTGCCAAGAGAGAAAAAAGATTCATAATATTAAATAGCCATTCATAATGAAAATGTAAAATTTGTAATTGAAACACCTTAATCTGTTAAAGAGTATTTACCTTCAATGTTAAGGAAATCACATGACTAATGATGAAATAATAGCAATATCTCCTTTGAAAGCATGATCACGACAAAAGTTTTTGTTTTTGATTTCTCCTCAACATTGTTGGGGTCCTAGCCAGTGAAGAAAAAAAAAAAGAAAGAAAGAAAGAAAATGAAGTAAGAGCTATTAGCTTTAAAAAGGAAGAAATATAATTTTTATACAAGCAATATGAAAGTCTCTTTGGAAAATTTAAATTCTTAACACTAAAGATTTCACCAAAATTGCTGGTTACAAAACCAGTATTCAAAAATAAACCAGTGGACAAGTTTGTGGGTAAAGAAAATGTTATGGCTTCCTGTCTTAGTCATCTAGTGCTGCTCCAAAAGAAATACCACAAGTGGATGGCTTTAACAAAGAGAAATTTATTTTCTCATAGTCTAGCAGGCTAGAAATCCAAATTCAGGGTATGACTCCCGGAGAAGGTTTTCTCTCTGTCAGTTCTGGGGGAAGGTGCTTGTTTTCAAACTTCCTCTGGTCTAGGAGCTTCTTAGTGCAGGAATCTCGTGTCCAAAGGACCCACTCTGCTCCCATAGCTGCTTTCTTGGTGGTATGAGGTTCCCATGTGTCTCTGCTCACTTCTCTCTTTTATATCTCAAAAGAGATTGCATTAAGACACTAATCTTGTCAACCTCATCAGTATAACCTCATCACAGTGATAGAATTTATAACACATGAGGAGATCACATATAATCTCATCATAGAGGTAGAGTTTACAACACATAAGGAAATCACATCAGACAACACAATCATACAATACTGGGAATCATGACCTAGCCAAGTTGCTACCCACGTTTTTTGGGAGACACAATTCAATCCATGACACTTCCTTTCTAATTTATGAGCTTTTTCTTTCTCTTTATTTATTTTACTGGCTAGTGCCACCAATTGCATGTTGAATAGAAGTAGTGAGAGCAGATGTCCTTGTTTTGGCCCCAATCTTAGGGGAAAGCATATAATGTTCACTATTTTCAATCACCTCATATGCGTGCAAAAGCTGGATGATCTATAAGGAAGACTGAAGAAGAATTGATGCCATTGAACTATGGTGTTGGCAAAGAATATTGTATATACCATGGACTGCCAAGAGAACGAACATATCTGTCTCGGAAGAAGTACAACCAGAATGCTCCTTAGAAGCAAGAATGGCAAGACTAAAATCTCACATACTTTGTTTTTTTTTTTCCCCCATACAAAAACTCATACATACATTGTTATGTGACCCTAATTGCTCTCGCCATACTGTGACAGCACACTCCTCCTTTCCATCCCTGATTCCCCATGTCCATTCAACCAGCTCCTAACCGTCTTTGCCTTTTCATCTCACCTCCGGACAGAAGCTGCCCATTTAGTCTTTTGTATCTACTTAAGCTAAGAAGCACACTCCTCACGAATATCACTTTATGTTCTACAGTCCAGTCCAATCCCTGTCTGAAGAGTTGGCCTCAGAAATTGTTTTAGTTCCGGGTTGATAGAGAATCTAGGGGCCATGCTTTCCTGGGTACCTCCAGTCTCAGTCAGACCATTAAGTCTGGCCTTCTTACTGGAATTTGAGTTTTGCACCCTACCTTTCTCCTGCTCCATCAGGGACTCTTTGTTGTGCTCCTTGTCAGCGTGGTCGTTGGTGGTAGTCAGGCACCATCTAGTTCTTCTTGTCTCAGGCTGATGAAGTCTCCGGTTTATGTGGCCCTTTTTGTCTCTTAGGCTACTAATTTCCTTGTGTCTTTGGTGTTCTTCATTCTCCTTTACTCCAGGTGGTTGGGACCAATTGATACATCTTAGATGGCCGCTTGCAAGCTTTTAAGACCCCAGCCTCCACTTACCAAAGTAGGATGCAGAACATTTTCTTAATAATCTTTGTTATACCAATTGACCTAGATATTCCCTGAAAGCATGGTCCTCAGACCTCTACCCCTGCTACTCTGTCCCTCAAAGTGTTTGATTGTATGCAGGAAATTTCTTAGCTTTGGTTTAGTCCAGTTGTGCTGACTTCCCCTGTAGTGAGTGATGTCCTTCCCTTCACCTAAGATCATTCTTATCTACTATCTACTTAGTAAATAAGCCTCACCCTCCCTCCCTACCCTCGTAACCATCAAAGAATGTTTTCTTCTGTGTTTAAACCTTTTCTTGAATTCTTATAATAGTGGTCTTATACAATATTTGTCCTGTGACTGACTAAATTCACTCAGCATAATGACCTCCAGCTTCCTCCACATTATAAGGTGTTTCACGGCTTCATCGTTGTTCTTCATTGTTGCATAGTATTCCATTGTGTGGATATGCCATAATTTGTTCATCCATTCTTCCGTTGATGGGCTTCTAGGTTGTTTCCATCTTTTTGATACTGTGAACAGTGCTGCAATGAACATGAGTGTGCATATATCTATTCGACATCTCACATACCTTGGACATGTTATCCGGAGAGATCAGTCCCTGGAGAAGGAGATCATACTTGGTCAAGTAGAGGGCCAGCAAAAAGGAGGAAGATCTTCAATGAGATGAACTGACACAATGACTGCTACAATGAGCTTAAACATAGCAATGATTGTGAGGATGGCACAGGAGCAGGCAGTATTTTGACCTGTTTTACATAGGGTCGCTATGAGTTGGAACCAACTGAATGGCATCTCACAACAACATTAAGGATGATGTTAGCTGTAGTTTTTTTGTAGAAGCCCATTATTTCTTTGAGTTTCATTGTTTTGTCTTCAAATTCAAATATCTTTTCTACTGCAATGTATAATCCTCCATTAATTTCACCTTTTGTATACTTTTATCTCAGACATGGTTTTTATCTATAGAAATTGCATTCCCTTTTTTTTTTTAAGTATCTTTCAATATTTTATTTACCTTTTTGAGCTTATAGAATGCAGCTATAATTAGTCTGAATGTCCTCTTTACACATTCTGACATCTGTATTAATTCTGGGTCAGTTTGAATTAATTGAATTTTCTCTTCATTATAGGTCATAGTTTACCAATTCTTACCATGTGTGGTTCTTTGATTGGATGCCAGAAATTTTGAATTCTACTTTGTTGGTTTCTGGTTAGTTTTGATTTCCCATAAATATTTTTGAGCTCTGTTCTAGTAAGTAGTTAAGTTTCTTGGACACAGTTGGATCTTCCTTAGTCTTACTTTTAAGATTTGTTAGATGGGTCCAGAGCAGTGCTTTTTACAAGGCTAATTATTCCTCATTACTAAGGCAAGATTCTTCTGAGTACTTTACCCACTGCCCTGTGAATCTTGAGATTTTTCAGTCTGCCTGGTAGGAACAGATACTGTTTATTGTTCTGTATGAACTCCAGGCATTGTTTCCTCTAATTCTTTCTAATGTTCTTCCCCCGTCCTCAGGCAGTTTCCTCACATGCATGCTTTGATCAGTAAATTGCTGAATACTCAACGGGGGCCCCCTGTATATCTTCAGAAATTTCTTCCTGTGTAGTTTTCTCCTCTCCAGTACTCTGTTCTGCAAATTCTAGCCCGTAGTTCTCCCTAGACTCTCAACTTGGTTTCCTCAACTCAGGCAGTCCATACGACTGTGTCAAGGCTTAGAGATTTCCTCAAGGAAATAAATTAGGATAAACGTAGGGCACATCTGACTTGCTTCTCTTTTTTCAGGTATCATTCTCTTTTGTTGTCTGATATTCAGTGTCTTGAAAACTGTTCTTTCATTGTTCTTGGTCTTTTTTTTTTTTGGCTGTTTCAGATGGGATGGTAAATATGGCCTTTGTTATTTCATCTTGGTTTTATTATCAAAATGTTATTAAAAAAATTAATGATGATTTATTATTCAGCTTGTGTTTTATTATCTATTACTTCAAGTATATTTGTATCTTAATTTCTATTTAATTTTTTAAATGTATTTCCGTTTTTCTCATTTTTTAACATTTTTATACATTTCTTCTTTACAACTTTAGTTTTTCCCTGAGTCTTTTTTTTTTTTTTTTTTAGTGTCTACTTGCTCTTCTGCTTTTTCTCTCCTCTCCTTTAAATTTTGTTCTGCTTTGAAGGGTCTTATTTCATACTTTCTTGTTGTCTAGAAATATATATATGAGCTTTTCTATTTCCAATTTTAGCTGGCCTCTCAATGCTTGTATCATTGTTTTAAATTTCTTTTTTCCTCAGTTGTATATTTTAAATTACTGTTCTCATCTTCTTTGTTGTATATTTCTGGGGTTCTGCTGTTATTTACTGAAACAGTATCTTGTTTATTTTTATCTTTTTTTCTTGGAATAAATTTGCATAAGATTACATTTTGCAGTCATGTTGGAATACACTTGCATAGGATTACATCTTTTGCAGTATCCTACGTTTACATGATACAAGTTTTACTGGAAGATTAGCTAGGTAGGGTGAGTTTTCAAACTTCCTGACTTTTTGAAGCATCTGCTATCTCTGGTACCCTCCCCTACTGTCTGAACCTAATGTCCAGTATGTTTCCCTTGTTCAATTTTACTTTTATAATTAGTGTTTTGTCTCTGTGTGAATCTCTTTTTTTTTTTGTAAAAGTGTCTTAATTTGATGTTTCTGAAATTCTCTAGCAGATATGCTAAAATAGCAATACTTGATCTTCTATGTCTGCTCACAGGTTTTTGCATTGCCATTAACTCAGCCCTTGGGAGGAATTTCCTCAGTTCCACTGGTCATTCTCAGTACTGTCTACCCAAGTTAGGTACCATTCTGGGTAGAACACACTGCATTAACTGGTGACAATTTTTGGGGGGAGGGGGTGGGAGAATAGCTTTCTTGGATTGTGGGATTTTTGTATCTTATGTTCTCTTCTGCCACTCCCACCACCCAACACCCAGCTGCTGTTATGTTATAGGCCTACTGCTTTTGTGGTTTGATCAACCTAATCCTTATTCTGAGGTTCATGAGGATACCTGTTCCTAGTTTTTAAAAGTTATAATCACTTTTTTTTCTTTTTCTGTCACTTTGATTTGTTTGAATTTCAGAAATAGTTTTGGACTAATTTAAAAATACTCAGGTTTACTATATGTATAATTTTGACAAAATAAACCAAAAATAAAAATAAAATTAAAATTTAATGAAAAATTTTAATAACTATAGTAAGAAACACATTATGTTACACAGAAATAAATCAAACAAATAAGATGCAATACACTTTTAGAAAAACTTATAAAGCTACTGAAGAAAATAAAAGAATGGTAAATGATCATGGAGATATATTGTGTTTGTGGGTGGCTAAACTCAGCATTATAAAGATAACAATTCTGGCCTAGTATACCTATTCATTCATTGTATTTCAAAGAGTTTTATCAAATTCTTCCCGAAATGCATACAGAAGTTCACTGAACCAAGCAAGTTTAGCCAAAACGTTTTTAAAGCAGAAGAAAATGGGGAACTTGACAATACCTATTGTAATGATTATATTCATATGGTAACAAAATATAAATATTACTGATGTTATTGTTAGGTGCTTTCGAGTTCATTCTGACTCATAGCAACCCCATGTAATGGAGTAGAACTGTCCCATAGGGTTTCCTAGGCTGTAATCTTTATAGGAGCATGTCTTACGCTGAGTTCTCTAAAGAAGCAAAACCAGTAAAGTTTATAAATATATACAGACAGAGACAAATTTATACCAAGGAAATGTCTCACACAGTTGTAGAGGCTGTAACATCCCAAGTCCATGGGTCAGGAAAGAAGCTTCTCCTGATTTACGTAGCTGCAGAGGCTGGCAAATCCAAGATCGGCAGGCCGGAGAACAGGGCTGTTGCTCACAGGCTGGGAAGATCAATGAATCCCAAGATTGGCAGACAAGACTGCAGGTGAGCTGCTAGCTCAAGTCCCCAAAACCAGAGGTCAGACAAACAGGAGCCAGCTGCAGGATCCAGAATGAGCAAAAGCTCCAGAACCCTGCCTGACTATCCACCCACACTCGATGCAAGCCACACTCCCAAGGAAACGCCTCTTTGACTGATTGGATACTCACAGCAGATCCCATCATGGGGGTAATCATGAATCAAATCTCAACAGGAAAGTGATCACAACATTATAAGACTGCCAAAACACTGAAAATCATGGCTTAGCCAAGTTGACACACAATCTTAACCATCATAGAGCATATCACCAAGTCTTTTCCCTCACAGAGCAGCTGGTGGGTTTGAACCAAGGACATTTTGGGTTGCAGCTGAGCACTTAACCATTGTACAACCAGGGCTCCCTTGTATTAGTGATACATAAAACAAATTTATCAATAGTTTTATGTAAAGTTATTCAAGTAAGGGCAAGAGAATCACAAAAAATCAGAATAATGTTTACTTTAGTGGAGGAAATGTGGAAAATGGGATTGTAAAGATAACCAATAGCAACTTTAACTTTTTCTGTAATGCTTTAGTTCATTGAACAATATTAGAAGCAAATATGCCAAATATTTACACCGTTAAGGCTGAGTGATTATTCACATTGTGTTAGTTATATTATCTATTTCTTCTTCTTGGCCTCTTCCTTCTCTTTATTCCTCATCTTTTTCTTCATCATCTCTCTTTGCTTCTTTCTTCATTACTTTCTTCCTCCTATCCTTCTTTCCATCCTTTCTTCCATGCTTTCTTCCTTCTTTCCATCATTCCTTCCTTTCTTCTAACCTTTTTTTTTTCTTTCTTTCATCTTTTGTCAGAACCCATACACCTTTTTCTTTTCAAATATGCTTAAATTTTTAAATCGTTGTTGCTTGGTCAGGAAGGAATGGTACAGATTTTACAAGAAAAAGAAAACTGTTTATATTGCTCTCCTGCAGCTTCCTTTTTTAAATTTTTTGTAGTGTGGATGGAATCAATGAACAGAATTTATGGGTAGAAAACAGCTGTTAGCAGCAAAATGATAGAGCTGTCCTTACAATATGCATTGTGTAGAATTGTATGGTTGAAGTTTTAATTTAAAGTCTTAAAAAAAAATGGCAGTAATTACTAGACTACCAGACACAAAAATCCATGATGAATAACCTGGGCTGGATTATACTTTAAACACTGCAAAGCTATTTTCTTATTTAAAGGGCAGAAAATAAAATATTAGATAATCAGACTAACTAAAAATTATTTATACGGAGAGAAACTAGTTGCTCTGGATTTTTCAAGCCAATTTTAGGAATTGTGTTTGATGTAGGACTATGACAACACACATGGTGTAGTACACATGGAATATCTGTTACCCAGTTGGAATTACTGTAAAGGTGATCTATGAACTAAATTTTAACATTCAATTATATTTGGATAAAACAGATTATTCTACGTGGTAGGTAAACTTAGTCTATTACCAGTGTTATTTAACAGAGTGTTGTTATTGTTAGTGTGTGCCATCAAGTTGATTCCAACTCACAGTGACCCCATAGGACAGAGTAGAACTGCCCCATTGGGTTTCCTAGGTTGTGATCTTTGCAGGAGTAGATAGCTAGGTCTTTTCTTATGCGGAACAGCTGGTGGGTTCAAACCACTGACCTTTCAATTAGAAGCTGAGCATTTAACCACTGCGTTACCAGGCTCCTTATTTAGTAGAGTCATGACGAAACCAAACCCATTGCTGTGGAGTTGATTCCAACTCATAGCAACCCTATAGGACAGAGTAGAACGTCCGCATAGGGTTTCCAACGAGTGGCTGGTGGATTTGAACTGTGATCTTTTGGTTAGCAGCTGTAGCTCTTAATCACTGGGCCATGAGGGCTCCAGATTTTTAATAAAGTAGAGGGTTACAAATAATGTTATTTTATGCATTATCTTTAAATTATCTGTAAGACAATTAAAACTGACAGCAGAAGTAATAAGTGACAAAGGTCCCAATTTTTGTTATATTATGTAAGAAATTTCTAGAGATAAAGGTAAAAACATATTTTTTTTTTTTGCCAAGCCTCTGCAGGGGAACTACACCACCATAGTACACTGGCAATCTTGAATGCCTCACAGGCAAAGATTTAAAACACAGATATTCTGAGTCTTGGCAGACTCCTTTGTCATGTTTCCAGAACAGAAATGGGAGGCATGTAAGGAGCTACTTATGAGGTCATCTCCCACTAGTATTCTTGCCTTCCCTAGGAGGTTGTCATGAGACATTTTCATATCACCTCCTCGGTTTTGATAAGGTATGAAGCTTCCTGTTCTCCCCCTTAGAATAAAGCTTCAGAATATCAAACCACTTAGCTGCAATCTAGAATTAGCTCTTCAGCAATGGTGTGTCCCATTACTCATATTGTAGCCATTTGGCCCCTTTTGTTTTGGTGTTATCCTTTTTGGTGTTGGGTCAAAACCATGAAGAGCTCACATCTTTGGCTAATCTTCTATTCTCTGTGTAAGTAGTAAAGTGTCTGAATCTAAAATGGCTTTTTTTATCTTTATCAGTTAAATCCGTGAGGACTTGGCATTGCCTGGCCTTGTCTTGTATGTGCTTGACAGTGGCAGACAAGAAATTACTTTTGCATCACTCAAAGCATGCAGCATCTCATCTTCACAGCATTTAATCAGCTCATTGCTTAGTCCTGCTTCTTCCAGCCCTTAGAATCACTCCCCTTGAAGACACACACAGATTCACACATTATATCCATAACACAACCAAAAGGGAAGAACACGCTCAGCATTTCTCAAGCTGAAAGAACTGACGAAAAAAACTCAAGCCTTGAGCTGCAGTATTGAAGGATTCTATGGGAAAAATATTAACCGACAAAGGAAGCATCAAAAGAAGATGGAAGGAATACACAGCGTTACTATACCAAAAAGAATTGGTAGACGTTCAGCCATTTCAGGACGTAGCATATGATCAGGAACCTATGGTGCTGAAGGAAGAAGTCCAAGCTGCACTGAAGGCATTGGCAATAAACAAGGCTTCAGGAATTGATGGAATACCAATTGAGATGTTTCAACAAAGGGATGCAGCGCTAGAAGTGCTCACTCTTCTATGACAAGAAATTTGGAAGACAGCTACCTGGCCAACCAACTGAAGAGACCCGTATTTATGCCTATTCCCAAGAGAGGTAATCCCACCGAATATGGAAGTTATCAAACATATCATTAATATCATACGCAAGTAAAATTTTGATGAAGATCATTCGAAAGTGGCTACAGCAGTATATCAACAGGCAACTGCCAGAAATTCAAGCTGGATTTAGAAGAGGACACGGACCCACAGATATCATTGCTGATGTGAGATGGATCCTGGCTGAAAGCAAAGAATATCACAGAGATGTTTACTTGTGTTTTATTGACTATGCAAATGCATTTGACTGTGTGGATCACAATAAATTATGGATAACATTTGGAGGAATAGAAATTCCAGAACACTTAGCTGTGCTCAGGAGGATTCTACATAGATCAAGAAGAAGTTGTTTGAACAGAACAAGGGGATATTGTGTGGTTTAAAGCCAGGAAAGGTGTGCATACCTATCCTTTTACCATACCTATTCAATCTGTATGCTGAGCAAATAATCTGAGAAGCTGGACTGTATGAAGAAAAATGGGGCATCTGGATTGGAAGAAGACTCCTTAACAACCTGCATTATGCAGATGACACAATCTTGCTTGCTGAAAGTGAAGAGAACTTGAAGCACTTACTGATGAAGACCAAAGACCACAGCCCTCAGCATGGATTACACCTTAACATATAGAAAACAAAAATACTCAAAACTGATAAATGGAGAAAATATGGAAGTTGTCAAGGATTTCATTTTACTTGGATCCACAATCAACACCCATGGAAGCAGCAGTCAAGAAATCAGATGACGTATTGCATTGGGCAAATCTGCTGCAAAAGACCTCTTCAAAGTGTTGAAAAGCAAAGATGTCACCTTGAAGACTAAGGTGTGTCTGACCCAAGTCATGGTGTTTTCAATCACCTCACAGGCATGTGAAAGCTGGACAATGAATAAGGAAAACCAAAGAAGAACTGACACTTTTGAATTGTGGTGTTAGCAAAGAATATTTAATATACCATGGACTGCCAAAAGAATGAACAAATCTGTCTTGGAAGAAGTACAACCAGAATGCTCCTTAGAAGCAAGGATGGTGAGACTACGTCTCACATACTTGAGACATATTATCAGGAGGGATCAGTCCCTGGAGAAGGACACCATGCTTGGTAAAGCAGAGGGCCAGTGAAAAATAGAAAGACCCTTAATGAGATGGATTGACACAGTGGCTGCAATAATGGACTCAAGTATAACAACGATTGTGAGGATGGCGCAGGACTGGGCGGTATTTCGTTCTGTTGTACACAGGGTCGCTATGAGTAGGAACTGACTCAACGACACCTAACAACAACAACAGCATCCATAACATAGTTCCTGAGTGTTCCCTATATCTGAGTTCTTAACTTCCCATTTTAGTACTCTACCTTTATCCAGAAATATAGTTCTGCCAAGTCTCATTTCTACTCTTCTAGACATTGAAATACTTCTCTTGCAGCTAAGTCTCAGTATTAACATCTAGTATCTCTGGATATGATTACTGGACTGCAAGGAGTCCTTCAAATTACTTATTAGACTTTATGACTTCTAGATTGAAAGAACCCACCTCCCTGCTTATTGATGCCTAGGACTGATAGAAATTCTACGATAAAATCTCTGAATACAAACTGAACTAAATAACTAAAAGACAAGCTACCTGAGAGCATGAACTTGGTTTGTTAATTTTTCTGTTATATTCTTGTACATAAAATGGAACTTTGTATAAGGTAGATGCTCAATTATAATTGTTGATTGAGTAAAGAAAATACTATAATAATATAAAATAGTACAGCAAAGCATAGCACAGAATAAGACAGTTAGTCCCAAGGTATGGTGGAAAACTTGCCAGTCTCATGAATTAAATCAGAACAAGACATTGTTGGAAGAAGTTTGCACAGTATCTTTTGTGTCTTGAGTATCATACTGGGTAAGGAGTAGAGGGTATAAGGATCTCTTTTTCCAGTGGAAGCTTTGAGAAGAAAACTAAGAAAGAAAAATAAAAAGTTGTCTACTCATTTATAACAACAAGAGTTACTATTACAAACTCTATTTGATGTTACTAAGATAGTGGGTCCCTTGTAGGGTTAAAGACAGATTTATTAAACCATTTTTAAAGAACATAAAGTAGGTAAGAGAAATGCTGACCTGAGCTAACAATCTTTTATTTCTATTTCATTCGGGAACATTTTAAATAACAGTATGTTGCAAAGACTGGAATTATAAACACATATATTTCACCCTCCAGAATTAACAGCTATTATCATTTTATCACACCAGATTTGTACATTTTTTTCTAAATAATTATTTCATATGTATCTAAAATTTATTTTATCTACTATCATGTTTTTCATGTACCACTATACCCACAATCACTGCTGCCACAATAAGGCCTGTAAAGTTTGGAAACATACAGGAAACAAAGATTTTACTCACAAGAAGCGGGGTTTTTTTGAGAGAAATTCTGGTGTTCTGTATGTTCCATTCCACTCCACTTACCAGGAAAGCTGGGGTATGACTACCTCTCACTTTAAGCCAAGGGAGTAAAGCTTCCAAAAGATTATGCGGAAGTGATGGTTTTTGTCTTTTTTGCAGCTCTGGAAATCTACAGGGCAAAAGAAGATGTGCTAGTCAGATGTTTTTGTAATGAGGTGAAGAAATTTTACTGATGTATTGGGATCAGCTTCCACTCTCAGAGTGTGTCCAAAGAATCTCTAAGTTTTTCATGGAGTGAGTGGAAGGAAAGCTTGTGGGAGATATTTTTCATCATAAATTTTGTTCAATAGAGCCAACTAAAAGAACAAATAGGAGCAAATAGATCTCAGCAACAGAGAAAATGGAAGTGAACCATTGGATTCCTAGTGGTTGAGGCAGGAGAAAGTGACCTCCAGAAAACAGTGTATCCATCGAAGCAAAAGGGCAGCAGTGATGAGGGGCTCCAAACAACACTTGGAAAAGCCCCACAGGGACAAAGTTGGTTTTAACCATCTGCCTGCCTCATGAGACAAGAAGTATTAGCCAACTATAAACTTTCCTGATGACCTACCCAATCCTTCTCCAGTGGATAGGTAAGAAACCATAATTAGCATGATGGGAAATGTTGTAGAATATTAAGTTGGAAAGAATAAACAAGAAAAAAAATACTTGTTACCTTTTCACAACTTCCTAAGGAACCCCTCAGTTAGTGAAAGTTATTGATGTTTAAACAATTTCAGAGCTTTGATGTTCCATGGCACTGGATATAATAATTATCAAAATTAGAAGGTATTTTATGAGGATAAATTACAGTGAATTTTTACTGAAAGTGCCAAGAAGAGTCAAAATCCTGCTCATCTTTTATTCAGGGGCAGGAGAAACAAAGATAATATGTCAAGAATCCTGCCTATTCAATGTATAAGATAAAAATCTAAATTAGCATTAATATTATTGTCTCGTAGTAGAATGCTATTACCTCATTAGAAGTGAGACTTTTGAAAAAAATGAACTTTTTGGTTGATTGCTAGTGAGTAATCTGAAAAAAGTATGAAATGAGACTGAATTCCTACCACGATGAAAATTTGGTGTGTGTGAGTATGTACGTGTGTGCACATAAGTGTATATGAGAGAACGTATCTGTTTAACACCAACTAGTTTCTGGAATTACAGATAATATTAGTACATAATTTTAGTTTTCTCTGTTTTCAAGTCTTCTGTAATATGACTTTATAAATTTTCTAATCAGGGAAATAATAACAGCCACCATTGTTTTTTTCCTTTTTTTTATATTTTATTGTACTTCAGGTGAAGGCTTACAGAACAAATAGTTTCTCATGAAACAGTAGTACACATGTTGTTTTATGACATTGGTTAACAACCCCACAACATATTAACCCTTCTCAACCTTTTTTTTTTTTTTGGTGAAAATACACATAGCCAAAGATACACCATTTCAAAAATTTCTGCATACACAGTTCAGTGACATTGACTGTGCTCTTCCAATTGTGCATAACAGCCACCATTTTTAATGTTACATAAGTATAAAGAATTTGGCTCCAAAATGCAGTAGAACACATGATCTTAACATATGCAAGGTTAATTTCATAACTAATTTGTAATTATGAAGGGTATGATAAGTAACTAAGGGCATCGTTTTTGAATAACTATGCAGAAAAGAGCACATGAAAGACCATGAAACAAAACCTACAGAAAATACAAGGACTAATAACAGACATTATTTCATTTCTTTACTAAAGAAATATCAAATAAAAATAATTAAAGTATAAATATCTAAATAACATAATTTATATGGCAAATAAACTTCATTTTAGAAACAACTTTTATTTAAATGCCGACTGAACTGTCACAGATATTCACCGTATATAATTAGCTCAGAAAAAAAAAAAAAAAAACCTTTTTGCAGACAAAAAGTTTTGTTGCAAAGCAAGGAGGAAAATGGGACAGTAGTTGGAGAAGAAACTGGGATCAAGAGAGATTGTTCGTTTATATGATTCTGCTTTAATTAATATAAATAACATCATGGGAAAAATCTAACAGAGAAAGAGCAATTAGCAATGTAGTAAAAAAGGGAAGACCTACTGGGGTCAAGCCCTCGAGTAGACTTGAGAAGATCTGATCCAATACACAAAAGAGGAGTTAGCCTTTACTAGGACTGCAGCTAGCTCATCTAGAATGATAGAAGAGAGCCAGAGCACAAGTGGCAGATGTAGATGTGGCGATTAAAACTCTTTGGACTGTTTCTGTTCATCAGTGAAATGGGAAGCATAGTTATCAGCAGAGACTGAAAGAGAAGATATTTAAAAGAAAGAAGGATAAAATAGCCACTTTGGTGATTGGGAAATGACTGGGCTAGGGAAAGCTGTATGCTTGCCAGGTATAATTAAGGACTCAGTTGAGGTATATCTTAGTTTTCTGGTGTTGCTGTGACGAAAATATTACAAGCTGTAGCTGTTGTTAGGTTCCATCAAGTTGGTTCTGACTCATAAAAACTCTGTGTACAACAGAGCTACAACACAGCCCAGTCCTGCACCATCCTTACAATCATTGCTATGTTTCAACCCATTGTTGCAGCCACTTTGTCAATGTATCTCATAGAAAGTTTCCTCTTTTTCACTGACCTCTACCTTACAAAGCATGATGTCTTTCTCTGAGAAATGGTCCCTCCTGATAACATACCCAGAGTACATGAGATATGAAGTCTCTCTTGCTATCTTCACTCTCAAGGAGCACTCTGGCTGTACTTCTTCCAAGACAGACTTGTTCATTCTTCTGGAAGTCCATAGGATATTCAATATTTTTTTGCCAATGCCATAATGCAAAGGCATAAATTTCCCTATTCATTGTCCAGCTTTTGCAATCAAATGATACGATTGAAAATATCCTGACTTGCATCAGGAACACCTTAGTCCTTAAAGTGATGTATTTGCTTTTCAACACTTTAAAGAGGTCTTCTGCAGATTTGCCCGATGCAATGCATCCTTTGTTTTCTTGACTGCTGCTCCTGTGGTTGTTGATTGTATATACAAGTAAAATGAAATCCTTGATAACTTCAGTCTTCTCTCCATTTATCGTGATGCTGATTATTGGTCCAGTAGTTAGGATTTTTGTTCTTTTTGTTGAGGTGTAATCCATATTGAAGGCTGTAGTCTTTGATCTTCTTCAGTAAGTGCTTCAAGTCCTCTTCACTTTCAGCAAGCAAAGTTGTGTCATCTGCATATCGCAGGTTGTTAATGAGTCTTCAACCAATTCTGATGCCACATTCTTCTTCATATAGTCCAGCTTCTTTGATTATTTGCTCAACATACACATTGAATAAGTAAGGTGACAGGATACAACCCTGACACACATATTTTCTGATTTTAAACCACGTAGTATTTGCTTAATTGTGCCACGTGGAACTTGTACATAGACCAAGAGGCAGTTGTTCCAAAAAAACAAGGGGATACTGAGGAGTGGTTTAAAGTCAGGAAAGGTGTGCATCAGGGTTATATCCTTTCACCATACATATTTAATTCGTATGCTGAGCAAATAATAAGAGAAGCTGAACTATATAAAGAAGAACGTGACATCAGGATTGGAGGAAGTCTCATTAACAACCTGGAATTGCACACCTATTCTCAGAAGCTTCCTGAATTATGCATAACTTCCCTATCCCGAGCCTTATAATTACCCTGGAATCCTCAGCCTTGGGGAACTTGATCTGAGGTTAGTCTCCAAGCTCCTTGCTTGACCAGCTTGCAATAAAGTCTGCTTTCTCTTTTTTGAAGGCCTAGTGTCTCTCATATGACTCAAGGGGTCACACCAGGTGGGACCCACCCTCATCGGGTTACAGCTGTATGGATATTATACTATAACTGACAGTGTTGTACTCCAGGATAGATCTTGAAATGTTGTTTTTAACAATGAATGTAACACCATTCCTCTTTAATTTGTCATTCCCAGTGTAGTAGACCATTTGATTGTCTGATTCACAATGCCCAATGCAGTCCATTTCAGTTCACTGATACCTAGGATATCAGTCTTTATGTGTTTCATTTCATTTTTGATAACTTCAATTCTCCTCGATTAATACTTCATACATTACATGTTCCAATTATTAATGGATATTTGCAGCTGTTTCTTCTCGTTTTGAGTCATGCCACAGCAGCAAATGAAGGTCCCAAAAACTTTTCTCCATCCATGTCATTAAGGTTGACTCTACTTTGAGGACATGTGCAAAGACCTGGAGATGGAAAACCAAAAGAGAAGAACACGCTCTGCATTTCTCAAAGTGAAAGAGCTGAAGAAAAAAATTCAAGACTCAAGTTGCAGTATTAAAGGATTCTATGGGTAAAATACTAAATGACTCAGGAAGCATCAAAAGAAGACGGAAGGAATACGCTGAGTCACTATACCAAAAAGATTTGCAGGAGGTACCATATGAGCAGGAACCAATGGTACTGAAGGAAGAAGTCCAAGCTGCACTAAAGGCATTGGTGAAAAACAAGGCTCCAGGAATTGATGGAATACCAATTGAGATGTTTCAACAAACGGATGCAGCGCTGGAAATACTCATGTGTCTATGCCAGGAAATTTGGAAGACAGCTACCTGGACAACTGACTGGAAGACATCTATATTTATTCCTATTCACAAGAAAGGTGATCCCACTGAGTGTGGAAATTATTGAACATATCATTAATATCACATGCGAGTAAAATTTTGCTGAAGATCATTCAAAAGAGGCTACTGCAGTATATCGACAGGGAACTGCCAGAAATTTAAGCTGGATTCCGAAGAGGACACGGAACCATGGATATCATTGCTGATGAGAGATGGATCCTGGCTGAAAGCAGAGAATATCAGAAAGATGTTTACTTGTGTTTTATTGACTATGCAAATGCATTTGACTGTGTGGATCATAATAAATTATGAGTAACATTTCAAAGAATGGAAATTCCAGAACACTTAATTGTGCTCATGAGGATTCCGTACATAGAACAAGAGGAAGTTTTTGAACAGAACAAGGGGATACTGCATGCTTTAAAAGCAGGAAAGATGTGCATCAGGATTTTATCCTTTCACCACACCTATTCAAGCTGTATGCTGAGCAAATAATCCCAGAAGCTGAATTATATGAATAAGAATGGGGCATCAGGATTGGAGGAAGACTTATTAACAACATGCTGTTATGCAGATTACACAATATTGTTTGCTGGAAGTGAAGAGGACCTTAAGTACTTACTGAGGAAGATCAAAGACCACAGCCTTCAGTATGGATTACACCTCAACATAAAGAAAACAAAAATTCTTGCAACTGGACCAAAAAGCAAC
>NW_004444075.1:6742614-6769802 GCF_000243295.1 Trichechus manatus latirostris
ACCACAGCCTTCAGTATGGATTACACCTCAACATAAAGAAAACAAAAATTCTTGCAACTGGACCAAAAAGCAACATCATGATAAAAGGGGAAAAGATTGAAGTTGTCAAGGATTTTGTTTTACTTGGATCCACAATCAACACCCATGGAAGCAGGAATCAAGAAATCAAAAGATGCATTGCATTGGGCAAATCTGCTGTAAAAGACCTCTTTAAAGTGCTGAGAAGCAAAGATGTCACCTTGAAAACTCAGGCGCACCTGACCCAAGCCACGGTATTTTCAATCGAATTCTGTACATGCGAAAGCTGGACAATGAATAAGGAAGACGGAAGAAGAATTGAGGCCTTTGAAATGTGGTGCTGGTGAAGAATATTGAAAATACCATAGACTGACAAAAGAATGAACAACTCTGTCTTGGAAGAAGTAAAACCAGGATGCTTCTTAGATGCAAGGATGTCTTACATACTTTGGACAAGTTATCAGGAGGGATCAGTCCCTGGAGAAGGACATCATGCTTGGTAAATTACAGGATCAGTGAGAAAGAGGAAGACCCTCGGCGAGATGGACTGACACAGTGGCTGCAACAATGGGCTTAAGCATAACAACGATTGTGAGGATGGTGCAGGACTGAGCAGTGTTTCATTCTGTAGTACATAGGGTTGCTCTGAGTCAGAACCGACTCGACAGCACCTAACAACAAAAACAACAACTGTCTTATTACCTCATTAATATAACAAAAGAAAACCAGGTCATGTTTACATGTACAGGGTATCGGAATTGAATGTAACGTTTTGGGGAGGGGCACAATTCAATCCATAGCAAGGTGAGTAAAGTGAGACCAGTCAGCATGATTGTGTTTTTCTCTCAAGTCATGCACACATGCTTAGCTGTATGTACAGAGTAAGTAAAGATTCGGATTTAACCAGCTTTGTTGAATTGTTTATTCGTTGTTGTTTGTAGCCCTGGTGGCATTGTGGTTAAGAGTGGTGGCTGCTAACTGAAAGGTCAGCAGTTCGAATTCACCAGCTGCACCTTGGAAACCCTATGGGACAGTTTTACTCTGTCCTATAGGGTCACTATGAGTCAGAATTGACTCAACAGCAATGAGTTTGGTTTTGGTTTCTGTGGTATTCTATCATTTGTATCTATATATACAAAAGAAGATTATATATGCTTAAAATGAATGTAATACTTTATAAAGAGAAGAAACTTGGTATCAGGACTTACTTATAGAGGAAAATAGCATATAGCAATGGTAAGAACATCAACTTGTATGTTCTTTTATATTTCTAATATATGCTTGTATTACGTATTCAATTTATAAATCATAAAAGTATCATTTTTACAGGTGTGTTTGTAAATAATTTAATTGTAAATGTAGAGGCCAGAATGAAATAATTTTTTCTGTGAAATGAATATAACAGTTTATTTAGAAAGGATCAAAGTTGTAGGAGACAATAGGCTCAGTTTTTGCAAATTATTGAAAGTGACTACTAAAACAAACTAAATGCACCAATTCTGAAAGAGCTGAAGATCAGTGGTAACTTTAATATAACTAACTATAGAGTTTATAACAAGAGAAATAGTCTTTTTTCTACTTCTGGAAATTTATGTGCATATCTGTGAGTTTAATTTTAAAGCTATATATTCAAAAGCTAGTAGGAAGGTGTGATGGTTAAGACTGTGTGTCAACTTGACTGGGCCATGATTCTCAATGTTTATATGTGATCACTCCCAAGATGGGATCTGCTGTGAGTAGCTAATCAGTTGAAAGAGAGTTTCCTTGGGCATGTGGCCTGCATCTGAATATAAGCATACATTTCAGCTTTTGCCTCACAGGATCCTGCAGCTGCCTCCTGTTCATCTGACCTCCAGTTCTTGGCACTTGAGCTAGCAGCTTACCTACCAATCTTGGGATGCATCCATCTTCACAGCCTGTGAGCAAGGGCCCTGTCCTCTGACCTGCCGATCTTGGGTTCACCAGACCTTGTGTCTATGTGAATCAGGAGAAGCCTCTATCCTGATCCACAGACTTGGAACGTTCCAGTCTCTACAATCATGTGAGCCATTTCCTTGATATAAATCTCTCTGTATATATATTTATTCGCTTTCCTGGTTTTGCTTCTCTGGAGAACCCAGCCTAAGACAGAAGGATGTATAACCAACCAACCAGATAACATCAAATCAATTCCAACTCACATTGACTCCATGTGTGTCAGAGTAGAACTGTGCTGCATAGGGTTTTCAGTGGCTATTTCTTGGAAGTAGCTTGCCTGGCCTTTCTTCCAAGGCACATCTGGGTGGATTCAAATCACCAACCTTTTAGTTAGCAGCTGAGAGCTTAACTGTTTGCTCCACCTAATGACTCCTGGAGGGATATATAACCAATGATAAAAACTAAAGAGTGAAAAAAAATAGAGGAAAAGTAATAAATTGGACAGTTATGAAACTTTGAAAGTTGTCTGCGATGGTTAATTAACATATCAGCTTTGTTAGGCAGTGGGTTGGCCAAACACTAGTCTAGCTGCTGTTAAATAATTGAATGTAATATAATGTAATGCAATCACTCAATTAGTGGAAAGAGAGTTTTCTTAGGGTGTGTCCTGCCTCCAGACTAAAATAGATACTTTTGCACAACTGTCTCTCTCTCTCTCACTTCATTCTGCACTTGTTCCATCCCCTGACCTATGGATCTTGGAACGCAGGCCTGCAGGGGTCTCCAGCCTGTCACCTGACCTACATATCTTGGACTTGCCAGCCCCAACAATCACATGAGTCAGTTAGTTGAAGTAAATCTCTCTCTTGCTCTCTGTCAAGGGGGGCATATAGGGTATATATACTAACATCAAGCAGTGGAGACAGCTAGTTAAATCCATAAAGTGAAGAAACTGAACAACATTCTGTTGCCTTTAAATTCTAAGTCACTTATGTTGTGCCCACAACGGATTACATGTATAAATCCAGTTCTCAGATTTTTTAAATTATTTGATAATTTAGAGTATAGCAAAGTTGGGGCATACTAAATGTCTATGTACACAAATATAGCACAATGCTGTACATATTGTTTGTGTTTGATAAATATTTCCTTGAGAGATTCATTGTTTATTTCTTCTCAGATGTGAATTACAGCTTTTTTACCTTAGTTACTGTTACTTTGAATCATTCAGACTCACCTATGTCTCATAGATTTCTTTTTGAACTAGGCAGTTATATCCCTAAAGATAAAAATAAAACAAAAAAAAAAATGTTTTTTCTTTTCTCTTGCTTTGGAAACTAGGTCATCTCGACATTTAGCAATCTGCTTAAATTATACTCACACCTGCCTTAAGAAACAAGTTCCTGTTGAGTAACTTTATATCCTTAATGTCCCCAGTAAAGCTGCAAAGTGAGTTCCACCACAGGGTTAAGAAAGGAACACATTGTACTGATTGGATGAGTCTAAGAGAGACATCTGCTGGCTATATTTAAATAGTTACTGTGGGTAATTTTTATCAGAACTCGTAGTTCTACTTTTTAATGTGCATTTAAGAGAAAAAACATGTAAGAAAAAATACATAAGCATACTTCCAGAACGCAGCTCATTCAAGTAATATTGATAATTAGACTGTAACTACAAATTAAAGAAAAAAAGACAAGTGTATATACTTTATAGAAAAATGCTTTAGAAGTGCTCATTTATAGTATCTGTTCCATTTAAATAATACAGACATGAATGAATGTCAAGTCATATATCATACAGTCATAAAGTAATGATAAACAAATACAAAGCTAATGTAACTGGATAGAATTACTTGTTACAAGTCAAAAACTCAAAAAAAAATGTCAGATAATAGAATATATTATAAAAAGTTTACCTTGGATATTATCATGTAAAATTAAAAAATTGTTACTTGTTACAAGTCAAAAACTCAAAAAAAAAAATGTCAGATAATAGAATATATTATAAAAAGTTTACCTTGGATATTATCATGTAAAATTAAAAAATTGTTACTTGTTACAAGTCAAAAACTCAAAAAAAAAAGTCAGATAATAGAATATATTATAAAAAGTTTACCTTGGATATTATCATGTAAAATTAAAAAATTGTCACTTCATTATAGTCTTTAGCTTTTCCTACTCAACTTTGATCATATATTTGTTCATATAAATGATATCAAAATAACAACAATTATCATTACGGAGGATTTTAGTTCTTGGCCACTGCCATCATTTCCAAAGAGAAAAAGAGAAGTGGACATAATTCAATCAGTTATGTCTGTGTGTAAAGTACTCGGTTTTATACTTACATTGCTTTAAAAAAAGTCCATACGGAAAATTCAATCTCAACAAGTAAAACAAAGGAAGAGCTAAAGCAATCAGAAAAAATTAAAAAAAAGAAGTGTCTCATATATGGGATTAAAAGTCAGAAAAGAATTTTAGCCACTTGAAAAGTCTTTCTCTTTTTATATGAGTTTTATAAAAATAGCCAGTGATTTTATTTTTAGAAGTGGTTTACTCCTTTGACCAAATGTGTAAAAGATAAAAGATTGGCTCAGTCTCTTACAACAAATTTCTTTTGGTTCATACTAGTGGCTTATCTGACCATTCCATCTAAGTCTTTCTCCTGTTGGCACTATTGCTTCATTGTTCTTTTTATCCTTTTCCTCTGGAGATGAGATGCTACACCAGTGACCTTTATTTTATTTTAAAGAATTGTGCCTTTTTTTTTTTTCTGTGAGAGTAAGAACTAAAGACATCTTCCTAAAACCTTAACTTCTTTCTTTCACTGATAGCAGCTTAAGTCATAAATGGCTGAAGTGGGAAGCATCCTTTGCACACTAAAGCCTCTTGTCTCATTTCTCTCTTATATACTGGATAACACAGACAATTCTTTGCATTTTTATATGCTATTATTTACAAAATAATTTACATTAAAAAAATTAACCCTTATAGTAATCTTGTAAATAGACAAGATTGTAACTCTGGCTTTATTTAATTTCCCTTTCTTTTCTTTCCCTTCGTTCAAATTATCCTTATTTTAAAAAATCGTCTTCATCATATTTATTTCTTATGATGTCTTAAAGAATTTTTGGAAAAAATTATGATTAGAAATAGAGAAAAATTATACTCTTTTACAGACTCACAGAGGGTAAATGATTTTCCTAAGTTGCTTGTTTATTTATTTTTATGTTTGTTTAATATATTGCCCCAGGCTGACCTGCTTCACCTTTTTTAATATTTCTTTTGAAATACATTGTCAATTCATTGAAGAAACAAACGTAAGTTTTCCCTGAATGAATACGTCAGGTTAAATTTGAAATCAGTATTAATTCACAAAAATTATTGCATATCTACAACTCTATTCTTCTCTAATATGTTCTGTTATTAACATCCATTTACTACCCACTAGCATTTGTCCTTTCATCTTCTTGAACAATAAGTAATCTCAAATATTTTCTGATTGTGCAATTACTCCTTAAATATTTAATGATGTGTATGCTCAATACATATGTTTCCCTATATATTTTACAAAATAGTACTGTAGGAATACATTTATACTTTATGAAACATACTCTCACAATTTTTTATGATTAAATGAACAGAAATAATTCATGTCTTAATATAATCATATTTATTTTCTCCACAGAAAAGGATTATTGTGCTCATCCCAGAATATATATTTACAGTTTGGCCTAGATAGAAACGGTTTACTTAGTAGTATGTGAAACAGGCAAAAAGACTGACAAGATGTGAAGACAATAAAGGGAACAAAATGTATCCAAGACCTTATCTGTTGAAAGGTGAGGTATAGAACAATTTGAATATACATTTTCTATTAACACCATTCTACAACATTATTCTTTCATTAACTTTCCTATTATAAATACCCTTTGTCTACATCAATATATCAGTGTTTCCACTTTTTTTTTTTGACAAGGCAGTCTACTCCCTACCCAAACTCCACTCTCTATTTATGCGGAATCTATTGTTTTATCAGCATCTACACTCCTTTTTTTTCTTCCCCAACCATTCTTGTTCTGTCTGCTCTTACAATTGGCTCAATTCTGCCACACATCTCTCTGCTTTTAATCTTAGATTATAACTGGAAAAAGATCACATAAAAATATTTAATATGTTACTGCGCCTGTATGGCCTTCACATTACACCGGAACTTCAGGACTTTTCAGGATTCATCCTTTTTATATAGATGCTATGTGTTTAATCTCTGTAGCTATTAAAGACTCACTGCTTTCTTCAAACCCACTCTCACTACCAGTCACTCCTGTCTTAGTTGAACACCTTGCCTACTACTTCACAGGGTAAATGGAGAACATTATATATCAATTTTCATTTACCCATCCATTTAGTACATATTTATTGCATCCCTTTCTGTTTTGGATATATAGCAGTGGAACAAGCACTGTTGTTGGCCTCGGGTAACTTACAGCTGGTGAGGAAAACTGATTTGGCAGGCTGGTAGTTGTTGCCCAGTACCCATTCTCCCTTTTTTTCATTATAATCGAGTTTTAGCTGGCAGTTGGCCATTTAACAGTGATTATGGATGCTGGGAAAGGTCCCTGAGTGGCTCAAGTGGTTTCCTCTTGGCTATTAACCTATAGGTTGATGGTTTGAAGCCATTCAGCAGTGCCATGGAAGAAAGGCCCGACAATCTGCTTCTGTAAAGATTATGGCCAAGAAAATCCTATGGAGCTTTTCTCCTCTATAACACATAGGGTTGCAATGAGTCAGAACTGACTTGATGGCAATGTTTCTATTGTTGTTGTTGTTATTGTTTTTCTTTTGTTTGTTGGTTGTTAGACACTTTAGAAATCTGGCAATATGCTATTAACATTCACCAAATGATAGTTTTCATCTGTTTGGTTCTTAGTTTCCTTTCATATTAAAGTGGAGAAGGTAAAGGAAGTCATTGTGGTGGGTGGTAGAGGTGGAGAAAGAATGAAAAATTACTTTCCACTTTCAGGAAATAGAGTAATTTATAGGTTAATGTAACATTTGTAGGGACAATCTGAATGTTCTGTCATACTAGTTACAGTATACCATAGCATAGGGTATGTGAAAGCGTGGAGAGTAGAATATAGAATACTTTTTTGAAAAAGGGACTGGAAGTTTCATTTAAATATCCCAGTGTTACGTTGATAAACAGTAGATATATATTTTTTCTTTTTATTAGTTTGTTTTGCCTATGGACGTATACGGATCACCTTTCTTTGGAACGGGCACGGAATACAGAAATTAAAGAACAATGCCATTAATATCACATGCAAGTAAAATTTTGGTGAAGATAATTCAAAAACGGTTGCAGCAGTACATCAACAGGGAGCTGCCAGAAATTCAAGCCAGATTCAGACTGGATGTGGAATGAGGGATTTCATTATTGATGTGAGATAGATCTTCACTGAAAGCAGAAAATACCAGAAAGATGTTTACCTGTGTTTTATTGACTATGCAAAGGTATTTGACTGTGTGGATCATAACAAATCATGGATAACATTGCAAAGAATAGGAATTTCAGAACACATAATTGTGCTCATGCGGAGCTAGTACGTAGACCAAGAGACAGTCATTTGGACAGAGCAAGAGGCAATCTCATGGTTTAAAAAGAGAAAAGATGTGTGTCAGGGTTGAATCCTTTCACCACACTTATTCACTCTGTATACTGAGCAGAAAATCCAAGAAGCTGTACTATATGAATAATGTGGCATCAAGATTGGAGGAAGACGCATTAACAACCTGCGATATGCAGATGAAACAACCTTGCTTGCCGAAAAGTGAAGAAGACTTGAAGCACTTATTGATGAAAATCAAAGACTAAAGCCTACAGTATGGATTATACTTCAATCTAAAAAAAACTAAAATCCTCACAACTGGACCAATAAGCAACATCATGATAAACGGATAAAAAAATTTCATTTTATTTGGATCCACAATCAATGTCCACGGAAGCAGCAGTCAAGGAATCAAATGACTCATTGTGTTGGGCAAATCTGCTGCAAAAGATCTCTTTACAGTGTTAAAAATCAAAGATGTAACTTTGAGGACTAAGGTGAACCTGACCAAAGCCATAGAATTTTCAATCACCTTATATGCATGCGAAAGTTGGACAATGAATAAGGAAGACTGAAGAAAATTGATGCCTTTGAACTACAGTGTTGGTAAAGAATACTGAATATACCACGGACTGCCAGAAAAATGATTTAATTTGTCTTGGAAGTACTGCCAGAAAGCTCCTTAGAAGCGAGGATGTCGAGACTTTGTCTCATGTACTTTGGACATGTTAACAGGAGGGACCAGTCCATGGAGAAGGATACCATGCTTGGTAAAGTAGAGAATCAACAAGATGGATTGACACAGTGGCTGCAGCAACGGGCTCAAAGATAGCAAAGATTGTGTGCATGGTACAGGACAGAGCAGTGTTTCGTTCTATTGTACCTAGGGTGGCTATGAGTCAGAACCAATGGGACGGCACCTAACAGCAACAACCGCTGTATAATAAATGCTTCACATAGATTATTTTGCTTAATCCTTGCCACAAATTCATGAAGGTTTGGTAATCACAAAGTAGGCAAGTCTATGTAAATAAAATGGGCAAAATTCAGGTTTACAAACTTAGGTAATTGGTTTATGATCAAATGTTCAGTATGGAGATGGGCCTGCAGTGTAAATCTAGACAAATCTGACTAAGAAATACATATAATTAATCATGCAAGGATCTGAGTTTCTAAGCATCACAAATGTTTCTAAAAGATAAATGGATCCTTGGCTGCATCTGGTACAGAATTTATACTAAAGAAACTCTTCCACTTTCTTGGCTCCCAGAAACACTGAAAATTTGGAATAAAACCTTGATGTGTCCTAATAGAAGCCACAGGATGTGATTACTATCTAATCCTCCAACCTCATAGTCAACTACTATACCCCCTGATTCTGAAACTCCAACCACAGGGGTTCTTGGTTATTTTTGTTCAATGAATATAATGTGCTCTCATGTATGTCAAGTCATTTTCATACGATATCTTTTCTGTCCAGGAAGATCTTTACTACTGCTCATGCCTACTCCACTTCATCTATTGCATGCCATTAAATCTAATGCTATGAATTTCAGATGCAATAATATTTTAATTAAATTTTTATTTTGAGAAAATTGTAGGATTCCATGCAGTTTTAAGAAATAATACAAAGAGAGCCTGTAAACTCTTCACTTAGTTTTCCCCAATGGTAACATTTTGCATAACTGTAATACAAAATCATAACCAGCAAATTAATATTGATACACTCTACCAATCTTATTCAGTTTTCACCAGTTTTACATACAGTCATATGTATATTTATTTCTATGTAATTTCATCACATGTATAGATTGATGTGGTTACCACTTAGTCAAAATGAAGAAGAGTTCCATCACAAGCGTCCCTCATTATACTCCTTTATAGACACAGCTATCTCACTCCTCCCTTCCTAATTCCCAGGAACCACTAATTGTTCTCTAACTCTACACTATTGTCATTTCAAGAATGTTATACAAATAGAATCATACAGTATGTAAGCTTTTTGAAAATGTTTTCTTTTTATTTATTACTTGGTTATAAATTTTTACTTTCTTAAGGACACTTTTTGATTTACTAAAAAAAAAAGTTGGGAAGATGGTTCAAGGAGTTCCACTATTCCTTGCACACAGTTTCCCCTATTATTAACATCTTACATTCCAAAAGAAACCCCGAACTCATTGCCGTCAAGTTGATTCCAACTCATAGCAACCCTATAGGACAGAGTAGAACTGCCCCATGGGGTTTCCAAGGCTGTAATCTTTACAGAAACAGACTGTCCCATCTTTCTCCTGTGAAGTGGCTGGTGGGTTTGAACCTCAGACCTTTCAGTTAAGCAGCCAGGAGCTTAATCACTGTGCCACCAGAGAGCCTCCATCTTACATTAGTATGGTACAATTGCTCCAGTTAGTAAATAATATTGATACATTATAATTAATTATAACTAAAAAACCATACCCATTGTTGTCAAGTTGAATTCTGACTCATAGTAACCCTATAGGACAGAGTAGAATTGCTCCACAGGGTTTCCAAGGCAGTGACTCTTTAGGGAACCAGACTATCCCATCTTTCTCCTGTGGAGTGACTGATGAGTTGGAGTCATGGACTCTATAGTCCATGCCTTATTCACATTGTCGTAGTATTTACCTAATGTCCTTTTTCTGTTCTAGGATCTCATCCAGGATATCGCATTTTGTTTAGACATCAAGTCTCCTTAGGCTCCTGTGATGGTTAAGATTTTCTGTCAGCTTGGCTGGCATGATTCTCAGTGTTTATCTGTGATCACTCCTGTGATTGAATCTGCTGTAGTAGCCAATCAGTTGAAAGGGAGTTTCTTTGGGGGTGTGGCCTGCATCTGAATATAAGCAGAACTTCTGGCTTCTTGCTTGCCCTGGATCCTGTGGCTGCCTCCTGTTCGTCTGACCCCCAGTTCTTGGGACTTCAGCTATTAGCTTATCTGCCGATCTTGGAATTTGTTGATCTTCACAGCCTGTGAACAGAGACCTACTTTCCAACCTGCTGATCTTGGGTTGGCCAGTGCCTGCTGCTACATGAATCAGGAGAAGCCTTGAAGTCTTGCCTGCCAATCTTGGGTTTCATTGATATTCACAGCCTGTGAGCAAGAGCCTTCCTTTCCGACCTGCCGATCTTGGGTTTGCCAGCCCCTGCTGCTACATGAATCAGGAGAAGCCTCTATCCTAATGCACGGACTTGGGACTTTCTAGCCTCTGCAATCTTGTGAGCTGTTTCTTTGATATAAATCTCTCTCTCTCTCTATCTATATATATATTTATACACTTTACTGGTTTTACTTCTCTAGAGAACCCAGCCTAAGACAGCTTCTCCTGGCTGTGACAATTTCTCAGAATTTTTTTGTTTTTATTGACTCTGATAGGAATACTGGTCAGTTACTTTTGCAGAATGCCCCTCAGTTGGGATTCTTTTTAATGTTTTTGTTTGTTTGTTTTTTCCCCTAGTATTTAGACTGGAGTTATTGGTTTTGGAGAAGAAGACCACAAAGCTAAAGTGCTATTTTTATCACATCTTATCAAAGGTATATGCTATCAATTAAACTTACCACTGTCGACATTAACTTTCATCACCTGGCTAAAGTAATGTTTGTCAGGTTCTCCACAATAAAGCTACTCTTCTTTTTGCCTTTTCCAAAAGGTGCTCTTTGGAAGGAAGTCATCATGCACAGGCCACACTTAAGGAGTGGATGTTATGCTCCACGTTCTTGAAGTTGGGACATCTATATATATTATTTGGAATTCTTCTCCACAGGAGATTTGCATTTTTCTTTCCCATTGATTTATTTATTTATTCAGTCATTTATTTATGTAAGTATAAACTCATGTCTATTTATTTTATACTTTGGGCTATAATCTGACATTACCTTAATTATTTTGCTGCTTAAATTGTTTCAGCTTTGGCCATTGCTGGCTCTCTCAGTTGACTCTTGTGTCCCTTTGACATCACTCCAAATTGTTTGTTTGTTATATTTTTTTTTCCTCTGAGCATTTACTTTCTAGCACTACAAGATGCTCTAGGCTTATCCTATATTTCTCCTTTCTTGGTCCTAGAATCAGCCATTTCTCTAAGAAGCCCTGGTTCCTCTTCTTGGATAATGGTATTAGAAACAGGTCTGGACACTAAGTGTGCTCAGAATGTGAACTTTTGATACTCGTTTTTATTTTTTGACTCAACGCAAATACCTTGAACTCATTCAAATTTTTTGTGTATCAATAGCTTATTCCATTCTGTTGTTGGGCAGTATTCCATGGCACAGATTTATCATATTTTGTTTTACCACTCACCTGTTGAAGGACATCTGGGCTATTTCCAGTTTTTAGCTATCACAAATAAAGCTGCTATGAAAATTTGTGTAAATATAATTTTTCATTTATCTGACACAGTTGCCAAAGAGTACAATTGCTGGGTACTATGGTTAGTATAAGGAACCCTGGTGGTACAATGGTTAAAGCCCTTGGCTGTTAACAGAAATGTTGGTGGTTTGAACCTACCAGGTGTCCCACCGGGGAGGGGTGGGAGAAGACCTGGCTATTTGTTCCCATAAATGTTTCTTTCAGCCTAGGAAGCCCTATGGGAGCAGTTCTACTCTGTCCTATAGGTTCACTATGAGTCAGAATTGACTCGACAGCACAGAACAACAACAACATGGTTAGTATATGTTTAATTTTGTAAAAAATAATGTCAAAATGTTTACTGGAGTAGTTGCACCATTTTATATTCCAGTCTTACAAGCAATGTATGAATGATCCAATTTCTCTGAACTTTCCAGTATTTTAGCCACTTTGATATGTGTGTATTGATATCTTTTTGGGTTTTACAATAATATTTTATACGTAAGAAACATAATGAGGGAGAAAAGGAAAGAGTGGAGAGGTGGACGGAGGATAAGAAAGGGGACTGGGAGAGGAAGAGAGAAAGAAAAGAAAGAAAGCTAATTAAGGACACTCCATTGATCATAAGTTATAGCCTGAATACAGAAATGTTTAAACATGAAGGAATGAAAGTGCACCATAGAATCAATAAGTAGTTAACTTCTCCTTTTTCCTTCACATCTTAGATAAAAGGCTGCTTTGTCACAGCTTTGTTTGATCCTGTAGACTTGATGAGGTTACCTACTTACATGTTATAGTAGCTCCCTGTTCATTTTCTTCATAGTGCTAATAACACTTTGTTATTATATTCCTATGTGTTTACCGTATTTTCACGCAAATGACCCACACCTTCTGTTTGCTTGCCAGCCACGCCCTGCCATCCAAGAGATATTTTCATAAGTCCTGCTATGCTAATTATTTTTTAGATGATTATGAAAAAAAAAAAGGATTGTGGGGATTACAACAATACCTGGTGGGGGAGGGAGCTGTTGGCAAACAAATATAGAAGGTGCACATTATTTTTGTAAAATATGGTAATTGATAAGTACACCTCCCCCTTACTAGTCTGTAAGCTCCATAAGAGCAAGAACTTTGCTTTGTTTACCAGACAACTCCTAACACCTATTTCAAGGTCTGACAGGGAGATGAGCAACACATACTAGTAAATTAATACATAGATGTATTCTTCATTCATTAATGTCTATTTATAAACAATAGTTTAATCTTCTTAAAGTTCTATTACTTGTTTATAAAATAAAAATTTATAAATTGATTGTAAGACTCTAGACTTACAGATAGAGAAAGTTGGGGATGATAAGTTTCAAAAACATAAAGAGATAATATTTATTTTCAAACTAAACCGTAATAAAGAAAATGAATACCACTTAAAGTTGTTGATAAAATAAGCTATTTCCACACAATTCCAAGAACAGAGCTAAAAAATGTTTGTTTTTTTCTCTTTTGCAAAAATTATTACTATACGCATCCTCAACATACAAAAATTTACTATGACAACTTTGATTAAGCTGGTCTGTTCCAGCTGGAGGCTTTAGTCTCTAAATATCTTCCTTGAGAAAGTTGTGGCTTTTGCTGTTTTTATAGTGCTTAGAAATAATGACAATGCTGGAGACATTAAAAACACTAGTATTTAATAAAGATTTGGCTGATTGAGATCATATAATAACAAAAAACTTAGCAAAACAAAGTGATTTTGAATTTTATTAGTTATTGATATACAGTTATAACATATTTGATAATCACTCTTAAATACTAGAATCAATACCAATTAATCTTAGTATATTTATTGAAAACAGTTTTATGACATAAATTTATTGCCAAATTTATGACTAGAGTATTAAAAATTAAATTATGCACCATGGTCCAGGATAGACAATGCATTAAAATCTGATGTGCTTGATATGTCTCCAATGAAACAGAGTGTAATAAATCATATTCAATATAAAATATTAATCAATAAATGTCACCTATTCATTTTTTTCATAGAGCGTGAGCTAAAATCATAGAAAAAGAGCATAGCTGGTGATGAGGGCGTTTTGAAATATAAAATATTCTTCAAACAAATTGCATTACATTCAATCAATGTTCAATCATATTTTTAAATATCATTCCATATTCTTAAATAAAGATTGGTGGAGCATACTTTAATGTTTATGTGTAGGAATGATTTGAGGGAAACAAAAATTTTCTCATTTATATGAACAATGTAAATAAACTATTTGGATAAATCAGGCCAAATTTCTTCATGTTTAAATAAATATCAGTTTAGGTGCTTCTCTTATTATTATTTGGTCTTTGGAGCTTCTGAGAGAGTCTGTCATCCCTAATGGACCAAATTCTCCTCCTTACTTTTAGTCATACAAATAGAATGGCACTCAGCCGCAGTCTGTATTCCCCAGCTTACCTTTATGAACCTACATTGGGTCCAATGGGATGCAAACAGAAGTTATATACAGCTTCCAGGTCATATCCTTCATCAATGTCACCTCACCTCGATTCTCTTTATTTTCATTCACTGGGAAAATAATGGTTTACACCTCATAAGAAATATGTGAGAGTTAAATAAGATAATTCAGGTAAGCCCAGAGTAATATCAGATAACATTAATTATTACATTATTATTATCCATATCTTAGTTACTGATATTTTAATTTTTCTTATGAAATATTGTTAAATAAAAATGTGAATTGACACCTTCAGGGAAAATGTAAATGAATGAGCTCAGTATTTTCTGTACGTGACTAAATATGTTTTCAAATTTGCGTCTGAGTCTCCTGAAAGCCAAAACAAAAGGAAAAACATGTTCCTAGTTACACAATTTGCAGTAGCTTGAGAAAACATTGAATGTTAAAGAGAAACAAGGCTTTTAATATCCATATTTTAAAGTAATTTCTCTCATGGATTTTTAATAAATACAATACAAGCTCTGTATTCTGTCCTTCAAATAGTATAATCTGAAGTGAAACTTAAAAGCTTAATGAGGTGAAATCAGTCCTGTAGGATTCAAGGACATTGTACAGGCAGTATAGCAGAGTCTTTAAGGACAGAAAGACCTAGTTTTGAATGCAGGTTTGGTCCTACCTGGCAAGGCACCTATCTCAAGAAAATATAAAGCCTTGTACTGTCTGGGAAACTGATACTTAAATTTGATCAGTGTCCAAGGAAATTTTGAAAGTGTGTGGAGATTATTTTGTATTAGTTATTTATAGCTGGTAAATAGCCAAGGCTCCTAGAAGAGTCACGGGTACAAGTTCCTCTTCAAAATCGGGTACGAATTCCTCTTCAGAATAGCAAGACAAGTTTCTCATGGCTGGAAGAATCTTCTACAGAAACCATATTGGGGGCATAGAAAGCCTGAAGCTTCATCTGGGAAGATGTTGCATTGTTCCCAATTTGTGTGATTGCCTTGATAGTTTTCCATCTAAGAACATTTATATAATTTATCTCTGTCAGTTGGCATATTTCCATCAAAGTTTCCATCAACCTCAAACGCTGGCTTCGGGATATAGACTAGCACAAAGGCCCAGAATCATGATATATTAGGTTGATTTGAGAGAATCAGAAATAAAATAAAAAAAAGCTTGATAAAGAAAATGATACCAGAATGTATCATTTGTATGAAACGTATGAAATGAATACCAGGATTATACTCAGACCATTCTAATCAAAGAGACTATAAATATGTATTGATAATGAAGGATTATTTCAGTAGACTATGACCATTATTACCTACAATTCAGGATAGTTTAGCCTACTGGATTAAAAATAAATTGTAGTCCAAAATAACAAAGTTTACATTTCTCTTGTAGATTCTAGAGCCCGTTGGCTTTAACCAAATTGGTAGAGGTGCAAGAGAATTTTCAACCAGTAAGCAGTAGACCAGGAATCCAGTGAGTAGGGAAAACAGGGACCAAAACTGTGGATCCTGTGCTTAAGGGCCTAAATACTACATGAGCTAATGTTAGAAATGTTGAAGGACAGAAGAGCCCCCTCAATCCCTGATCACCTCACAAATGGAAGTTTGTGTTAACTATAAAAATTTACAAGAACTGAGATATTCTTTGAGTGTAACTGACTCAGAGCTTCTTATAGAGGCAGAAACAAAGAGGGAGGCAGTTTACTGAGTAATAAAAAGAAACTTTCAAGTCTACAGATTAATATTACCAATGTTTTATGTTTTAATATGTATGAGTGGCTAATACAGTATGTGTTTTTACAGACTTTTTTTTTTAACCAACGATGTATGACCATGCAATTTGGGGGATTGTGCAAAGTAGTTAATATATATTTATACATGCATATATAAATAATACACACACATATACCCCCCAAGGGTATTTTATGTATGTTTTAGGTATATATGTATGTATAAAACCAACCAGTTGCCATCTAATAGAACTGTGCTCCATAGGATTTTTACTGGCTGATTTTTCAGAAGTGGATCACTATCACTTTCTTCTGAGGTGCCTCTGGGTGGACTCAAATCTCTTACCTTTTGGTTAGCAGCCCAGTGTGTTAACCGTTTGCAGCACTTAGGGACCCCATATGTGTGTGTGTGTGTGTATATGTGTGTATATATATATGTATGTATATAAGTATATACAAAATTGCCTTTACAGGGGCTCAGAAACTCTTTTCTACTTCAACCATGTTCCTTCTGATTGAAAAATCAGAAGTACTTAGGTTTCACATAGAATTTTCATTGCTAAAATATATAACATGCAAACTAAATATATATATATTTAGATAATATGAATGAATGAATGATACATGGCCAGGAAGGGAGATCCTGAGAATGTTTGCCTAACATGTCTATGTCTGCCGCTTCACTAGAGTGAGCTATGATTCCAAAGTATACTAAATTGAAATGATCTCCAGACACGGCAATGAAAAGGTTAACTAACTTTTCTACTTCATGCATGGTTGTGTTTAGGGGAAGATATATTGCTGTACTGTAGCCAAAAGAGATAAGTGCAAGAGGCTGGAAATATGCCCAGTTTCTCCAATCCAAGGGTCCTTGGGAAAATCACTTTTTTCCTTCTCTCATTGAATTGAGGTGCTTTATTAACCATAGCTCATTCTAAGCTTTCTAAGGACAAGTGAGCATCTGGTAAGGAATTACATGTCCCTCCGCAGTCAGTGTGTCCCACCCCAAACTCTTCATGTTTTTATGTGTGTGTATGTATGCGTTTAGTCTAAATTTCCTAGGAGAACTTATTTTAAAAGAAAAATATTGAACAAAAGGAAAAAAAACATTATACTAGAGAGAAAAAATATTCAATTTGTTTCCAAAATTATCAGTGTTAGCAGCTCTGGTATCAGGATTGTTGGCCAGGAGCAGCTGGAGAAGCCTAGACAAAGAAACAGAGAACAACAACACCAAAAAAAAACCAGATTGGCAAGGTCCAGAGAGCCATCAGAGCCCTTGCCAAGCCAATTCTCTCGCTCCTCAAAAGCAATGATTTTCTCCTCAACATCCACTCCTACCTTCCCGCCTTGCTTGTAGGCTGAGAACTAGATGTAAGTCTCATTTAAGACTTAAGAGAATGGTGGAAATGCAGCCACGACTCCAAGAAGAAATAGCCTACTTGCTTAAGGAAGCTACAAGTCTGGCTAAAGGATATGCCAGTGAACATATGTGAGAGTGTATCTTCAGGGTAAAACCAGGCAAGTGTGGAATATAAGGTTTAACATGAGAGAATTCATTGACATGGAGCAACTAACTCAGGCTCAGGGCTCGATACTTTAGAAAGGACACCTGGAGTTCTAATAATTTGTTGGGATGTCTCCCTAAAGTACAAACTCATTAATGACCTAGAGTAAATGAAGTGTATAAATCAAAATTTAAAAAAAAAAGAAATTCAAAGTACTGAAGAGAAAATTAGACTCAAGAAGATGGGAATGTTAGGTTGGTTCTGCTATGTACCTTTGTGTAAACACAATACCTGACTATGTTCTTCTGGTCATCCCAGGAGAACATGCTTTTTAGTAATGCAATAAGTGATACACTTGAAAGGAGTCATAGTGACTCTGAGAAGCAGTGACCTCTCCCCATCTTACTTAGAGTAAAAGCTAAGTCCACACTGTAATATACAGGAGTTTGCATTATTTCACATTTCAATGGATTTTTATCTAAAAGTAGGAAGAATTAGAGTGCAAATTAAGCAAACTATACTCCACATATGCTTTATCTCTGTGATGTTACAATTGTTCACAAATCTTCAGTTTAGATGTTTTTCTCTAGAAAATTCTTGAAATATGAGTATTTTCCATAGCTCACTAGGATTCAATCTATTTTTTAATGAAAAAAAAGTATATAAAATTCAGAAACCATAAAATTTTAGCATAAAATTGGAAAGACGTGTACCTTTCTAAGCATGACACCAGGACCAGAAATGGCAAGGAAATTATTAATATAATTGCATAAATGTTCTACTTTTCTGGATCAAAAAAATAAAACATAGACATAAGTATAATTGTTAAATTGGAATAATATATGCAATATAAATGGCAGACATGTAGTTAATATGTCAACTACAAAGAGTTCTCACAAACCAATATGAAAAAAAGTAAAATGTCACCAGATGGGTAAAGGACATGAACATGAACTTCACAAAATAAACTGTAGAAATGACTAACGTGTGTGAAAAATGTAACTTCACTAATTAATCAAAGAAATGCAAATTTAAGCAGAAGTGAGGCATACTTTTTTGCCCCATAATATAGGCCAATAATAAAGTAATTGACAAAACATTAATCCTGAGATTACTAGAGAATAATGAGTATATAGTAACAAAATTAATTAATGGTGTGCTAAAACCAAGGAGCCCTGATGACACAATGGTTAAGTGCCCATATACTAACAGAAAGATCAGTGGTTCGAACTCTCCAGTCACTCCAAGGGAGAAAGATGTGGCAGTCTCCCTACTTAAAGATATCCTATGTGACAGTTCTACTTTGTACTATAGGGTCACTATGAGTTGGAATTGACTCGATGGCAATGGGTTTGATTTTTTTATTTTAGTTTAAAACTATTATGACAACTTTACACAATCAATGAATTAAATGGAAAGACATGATATGTTCTTGGTGAGAAAAACTTTAACATATCAAGATGTCAGTGTTCCCTAAGGTAATTATAAATGTAACTCAATTCCAGTAGAAATACCAACAAAACTTAAAAATTTTTTTCAGAATTAAAGAAAGTAGTTTTAAAGTTCATATAAAAAACTACACAAGAATGGGTAGCCAGAAAAAGTATTCTAAAAGAAGAGCAATAAAAGAGAAAAAAACTTACCAAATATTAAAATATATTATAAAACCTGAAAAATTAATACAGCATGGTACTTGTCCATAAATAGTTAAGACCAAAAAATAGGGAAAAGAAGAAAAAAAAGTAGAGTTATAGACAGAGTCATAGCAGTTTAGTATATAATAAATGTGGCATTTGAAATGAGACTAAAGATGGACTTTAAAAATGAGAAAACTGAACGGTCATCTAGATAAACAAAGTTAGTACATCTCCTTAAACACCTTATATCAGGTTATACATCGCAATTTTAACATAAAAAAATGAAATCCTAAATGTACTAGAAGAAATCAAGATTTCAATGTAGAAGAGAGAAACTACGGACTGGTAAAGAATTTTTGGCTAGAACACTATCCCAAAAGAGTCTAATCTCTAAAATCTATAGACTATTTCAACACTTCAATAACAAAAAGACATATAATTCAATTAAAAAATAGGCAAAGGATATGAACAGACACTTCACCAAAGAAGATATTCAGGCAGCTACCAGACACACGAGGAAATGCTCATAATCATTAGTAATTAGAGAAATGCAAATCAAAACTACAACAAGATACCATCTCACCCCAACATTATTGGCAGTAATCAAAAAACCAGAAAATGACAAATTTTGAAGAGGTTTCGAGGAGATTGGAATTCCTATGCACAGTTTTTGGAAATGTAAAATGGTACAACCACTATGGAAAATGATATGGCACCTCCTAAAAAAGCTAGAAATAGAAGTACCATATGATCCAGTAATTCCACTCCTAGGAATATATCCTAGAGAAAAAAGAGCCGTCACATGAATAGACATATGCACACCCGTGTTCATTGTAGCATTATTCACAACAGCAAAATGATGGAAACAACCAAAGTGTCCATCAGCAGATAAGTGGATAAACAAATTATGGTACATACACACAATGGAATACTGTGCAACGATAAAGAACAATGATAAACCTGTGAAACATCTCACAACATGGATGAATCTGGAGGGCATTATGCTGAGTGTAATAAGTCAGTCACAAAACGACAGATATTGAATGAGATAACTGTTATTTAAAAAAAAAAAAAAGAATGAAAAAATTTTCACACAGAACAAAACAATCTTTGATGGTTACCAGAGAGGAGAGGGGAAATCACTAACTAAACAGTAAATAAGTGTTAACTTTGGTGAAGGGAAAGAGAACACACAATATAGGAGAAGTCAGCACAAGTTGACAACAGCAAAGTTATAGAAGCTTCTTGACACATCCAAACATCTTGAGGGACCGAGTTACTGAGGTCAAGGGCTGGGGACTACGATCTCAGGGGACATCTAGGTCAATTGGCACAACATAGCTCATAAAGAAAATGTTCTACATCTTATTTTGTGAGTAGTGTCTGAGATCTTTAAAGCTTGAGAGTGGCCATCTAAGATACATCTATTGGTCTGATCATGTTCAGAGCAAAGGAGAATAAAGACAACCAAAGACACAAGGAAAATATTAGTCCAAGGGACTAATGGATCACATGAACCAGAACGTCCACCAGCCTGAACCCAGAAGAACGAGATGGTGTCTGGCTACCACCACCAACTGCTCTGCCAAGGATATTTATAGAGGATCCCAGACAGAGTGGGAGAAAAATGTGGAACAAAATTCAAATTTACCAAAAAAAAAAAACCCAGACTTATTGGTCTGACAGACTGGACGAACCCCTGAGCTTATGGCCCCTGGATGTCTGCTAACTCAGAACTGAAGCCACTCCCCAAACCCACCTTTTAGCCAAAGATTAGGCAGGCCTATAAAATAAACAATAACACACATGAGGAACATGCTTCTTAGTTCAATCAAGCATATGAGACCAAACGGGCAACACCTGCCAAAAGCAAAGGTGGGAAGGCAGAAAGGGACAGGAAAACTGGACAAATGGACATGGACAACACAGTCTGGAAAGGGAAATGAGGAGAGTGCTGACACATTGCAGGGATTGCAACCAATGTCACAAAACAATTTGTGTATAAATTTTTGAATAAGAAACTAATTTGTGGTGTAAACTTTTACCTAAAACAAAATCAAATAATAAAACCAAGATTTCAACGTAAAAACTGAAATCATAAATATACTAGAATAAATTATGTGTAAACTCTTTTACAAATTTGTTATGAGGAACTATGATTCCATATCCAGAATCCACAAAGAAAAATATTGATACATTTGACTATATGCCAAGTCAAATACATTTTCATGGAAAAAGGAAAGAAAACCACATAAATTAAACAAAATATAAACAAAGTCAAGAGAGAAGTGGCAACGTAACACTGTTTTCAACTCATATAACAGAAGAAGGGCTAATCTTCCCAATTATGTAAATATACCTCAAATATATAAAAGATGAAAGGATGAAAGACAGATTGCAGAAAAATAAATTTAAATGTACCTTAAGTAATAACCTAAAAAATACTCAACGTTACTTGTAAGAGAAATGAAAATTAAAAATAAACCAAGATGTCGTTTTTCATTTCTAAAACTGGCTAGAAATTGAGAAAGCATTCTCTTGGCTGGGCTATGAGGAAACAGGTACTTCCATCAAAGCTAGTTGGAGGACATAATGGTATAATGCCAAAAAAAGAGAGTTCAGCAAAATATCAAAATAAGTGCCTTTACTCTAACACCAACAAATCATACTTCTGAGAATTTATCTTATGTGTCTTTCTTTTCTTAATTACTATTGTCTGCAATACAGAGTGGAACCAACCCAGCTGTTCCTCAGTGGAAGACTGGTAAAATAAATTATAATATATCTTTCATTAAGCAGAAAAATAGAATAAAGGAGTTATCTACATACTGATATCAAAAGAACTCCGTGATACAACTTAATGTGAAAAACCCAATGTGCAGAGTAGTGTCTATAGCAAACCACTTTTTGTTTTTTTTGGAAGGAAGGGGGAAATTAAGTGTATATATTTATATTTGCACACACACACACAAAAGGAATGCACACCCCAAAATAATAAAAATGGTTACCTAAAATTGAATAGGGTAGAGGAAACTAAGTGGACAGTGATGGGGTGATTATGAAATGTCTCATAGTTTACATTTTTTTTTTATCATTTGGTTTTTTGAACTATGTGAATGTATTAAATATTCTAAATGAATGAAAAATAAAGAAATAAAAATTTAAAAATCAGTCAAAATTATATATTTATATTATTATATATTTAGCATTTTGTTGCTGTAATAGTTCCAGACCACTGATTTCACTAGTGGAAAAAAAAAAAAAAAGTTGAAGTCTAGAATGTTTAATGACTTAGTTAAAATTAGAACTGTTAACTGTACATTGTTAACATCTGAAGTTCTGGTGACTCTCTCTAAGACAACTCTACCAGTTCAGTCATCACACGGAGGCTGTAATTTAGGGAAACATATATATCTACATGCAGGATCGCTTTGGATATAAAATTATAAAAATTTTAAAATTGTATATTATAAGGTGCCTTTGTGTCTTTTCTCAAAGTTTCAGATGTTATGAATGTTGTAGATAAAAGTACAACCAGTAAAACTGATCTATACGATAAGCTAACAAATAAAATTAAAGGAGGTATGCTACATTTGCAAGTGTTCCTTGTAAATATTTATGGAAGATAAGTGAGACTAAAGCCAAAAAAATAAAAATATGGTGTTACCTGTGCTCGTAAAGAAAATTGACAGATACAACACATTTATTTTTTAAAAATTATATAGTACAATATAAAGTGAATAGTATTTAAAAAAACTAAAAAACAATTTTTAAAATAAAAGAAAAAAGCTTATGATACATTATCAATCTTACAGTGTTTTCTTTGTGAAATGAGTTTGTGTTATCTCTTAAAAACAGAATGTTTACTGTGAAAATGTCAATTCTGCACAAAGTGGTCTACAGATATAATGCAATCCTGATCCAAATTCCAGTGGCATTTTTTAACAAGATGGAGAAACAAATCATCAGCTTCATGTGGAAATGGAAGAGGTCCCGCATAAGTAAAGCATTACTGAAGAAGAACAAAGTGGGAGTCCTCACACTGATTTTAGAACTTATTATAGTGCCACACTGCTCAAAAGAGCCTGGTACTGGTAAAAGAACAGATACATATACCAATAGAACAGAATTGAGAAACCAGATGTAAATCCATCCACCTATAAGCAGCTGATATTTGACAAAGGCCCAGAATCTGTTAAATGGGGAAAAGACAGTCTGTTTAACAAATGGTGCTAGCATAACTGGATATCCATCTGCAGAAAAATGAAACAGGACATATACCTCACACCATATACAAAAACTAACTCAAAATGTATCAAAGACCTAAATATAAAATCTAAAACAATAAAGATCATGGAAGAAAAAATGGGGACAATGCTAGGAGCCTTACTACATGGCATAAATAGTGCACAAACCATAACTAACAATGCACAAACACCACAAAAGGAACTATATACCTGGGAGCTCCTAAAAATCAAACACTTATGCTCATCGAAAGACTTCACCAAAAGAGTAAAAAGACAAACTACAGACAGGGAAAATCTTTCTGAATACAACATATCCAATAAGGGTTTGATCTCTAAAATCTACACGACACTGCAAAACTTCAGCAACAACAACAAAAATAATCCAATTAAAAAATGAGCAAAGGATGTGAACAGACACTTCACCAAAGAAGACATTCAGGCAGCTAACAGACACATGAGGAAATGCTTGCAATCATTAGCCATTAGAGAAATACAAATCAAAACTATAATGAGATACCATCTCACCCCAACAAGGCTGGCACTAATCTGAAAAACACAAAATAATAAATACTGAAGAGGTTACAGAGAGATTGGAACACTTTTGCACTGCTGGTATGAACGTAAAATGCTATAATCACTTTGGAAAATGATTTGGCACTTCCTTAAAAAGCTAAAAATAGTAGTACCATATGATCCAGCATCCCACTCCTAGGAATATATCTAGAGAAATAAGAGCCGTCATAAGAATAGACATATGCACACCCATGTTCATTGCAGCATTGTTCACAATAGCAAAAAGATGGAAACAACCTAGCTGCCCATCAACATACAAATGGATAAACAAATTATGGTACATACTCACAATGAAATACTATGCAATAATAAAGAACAATGATGAATCTGTGAACCATCTCACTACATAGATGAATCTGGATGGTATTATGTTGAGTGAAATAAGTCAGTCACAGAAGGACAAATATTGTATGAGACCACTATTATAAGAACTCAAGAAAAGGTTTAAGCACAGAAGAAAGCATTCTTTGATGGTTACAAGGGTGGTGAGGGGGAAGAGGTGAATTCATTAACTAGACAGTAGACAAGAATTATCTTAGATGAAGGGAAGGACAACACACAATATAGGGGAAGTCAGCACAACTGGACAAAAACAAAAGCTAAGAAATTTCATGGACACATCCAAACACTTTGAGGGACAGAGTAGCTGGGGCTGAGGCCTGGGGACCATCATTCCAGGGGATGTCTAGGTCAACTTGCATAGCAAAGTTTACTAAGAAAAAGTTCTACATCCCGCTTTGGTAAGTGGAGTCTGGGGTCTTAAAACTTACATCTAAGATGCATCAATTTGTCCCATCCCACTTGGAGCAAAGGAAAATGAAGAAAACCAAAGACACAAAGAAAATATTAGCCTGAGAAACTAAAGGATCACATAAACCAGAGACTCAACCAGCCTGAGACCAGAAGAACTAGATAGTGCCTGGCTACCACCAATGACTGCCCTGACAGGGAACGCAACAGAGAGTCCCTGACGGAGCAGGAGAAAAGTATGGAGCAGAACTCAAATTCATGTAAAAAAGACCAGACTTAATGGTCTGACAGAGACTGGAGGAACCCCCGAAACTATGGCCCATGGACACTCTGTTATCCCAGAACTGAAACCAATCCCGAAGCCCACTTTTCAGACAAAGAGTAGACAGGACTAGAAAACAAAAAATAATACACGTGAGGAGTGTGCTGCTTAGCTCAATCAGATACACAAGACCAAATGGGTGGCTCCTGTCCGGAGGCAGGATGAGAAGGCAGGAAGGGTCAGGAACTGATTGAATGGACACAGGGAACCCAAGGTGGAAAGGGGGAGTGTGTTGTCACATTGTAGAGGTTGCAACTAATGTCACAAAACAATAAGTGTATTTTTTTGTATGAGACATTAACTTGGGCTGTAAAGTTTCAACTAAAACACAGTCAAAAACGAACAACCATATGGATCACACAGAATACTGCATGATATAGTGCTGAAAGATGAGCCTCCTAGGTTGGAATGAATTCAAAATACATAGTGGCTGCAACAGTGGACTTGCGCATAGCTACGATTGTGAAGATAGCACAGACTGGGCAACGTTTACATTCTGTTGTACATGGGGTCTCCAGTGAGTCATATCCAACTCAGCAGCAACTAACAATAACAAAGAAGTATCTACTGTGGACCACTGGAATTGCAATCACCACCTCTGTTTCTCAAGATAATAATTTTCAGATGGAGAAACAGAGTCAGAAAAGCTAAAGAGCTTCCTTACGGTCCAGAGCTAGTGAGCATCAGAGCTGGGACTCAGAAGCGGCAAGTGCGGCTCATTCTAAAGTAGGTAACCATGCTGCCCCACTGTACCGTTTTCCTTGAGGAGTGGCTTCGTCTGGGAGTCCCAAGACCTAAGTCAGGCTTATCGGGCCAGGGTCTTGCACAGGACCTACATCAGAAACGGAAGCCTTCCAGGGGCTTCCATGGACACTGCTTAAGGAAGCACTGCGCAATATGGAATCACAGTGCCACGGGGGAGGTGTCCCCCGGCTGTGGGCAGGTCAAGACCTTCCCCAAATCCACACCCCTACAAACATTATCTACAGACTAATAAAGTGATACCCAAGGAGGATGATAATTTCTCAAATGGATGTAAATGCTTTGGCGATTACCAAAATACAAATTCACTTAAAGGCATTGAATTAAAAAAAAAAGTTTAATGACTTGGTTAAAATTAGAAAACTTGTACTTGAATTTAACAACATGAATAAAGCGATTAAAAAAATGCTTCTTTCCTAAAATTTTCTAGGATCTAGAGTTGTTGAATAGCTTTTAAATTAATATTAAGTTTATATTATCAAACATTATCTATCGATTACTGCAGTTTTAAAATCTTTGACTTGTTTAGTTTAAACTCAACTTATACTCTTCTAAATAATTCTTCTATTTTAATAATTTCTTAAAATTAGAAAGTATCATGATATCCGAATGCCATAGAGTTGCTTTTTGTTTTTTTGCCATGTTTCTGTAATGTATAGTTCACTGTCATCATAAATTTAAGTCCATAATCTCAAGTAAAGTAGCATTATTTTCTATTACACTATAGTAAATCAAGGAAGAACAAAAATTAACAGAAATTAGACCTCTGGGCAAAATGGCACTATAGTCAGAAGCACCACACCGTCCCTCTGCAGCAAAGATCAGAAAAACTAAGTCAAACAGAGTCACGAGTCAATCCTGAAACCCTAAGCATCAAATGAAGAGAGAAAGAACTCAGCCAAGCACCGAATGGAATAAGAAACTGACTGAGAACAGACAGTGAGGAGAGATACATGCAGTGGTCCCCTATCAACTAACACAGTACAGATTCGCCAATTTGGACACTTATTGGAGGTCAGAGAACAAGGGGTACCAGAAAGCAGCTTCACGCAGCTTCCAGCAGGAGACAGAACAACCGGTAACCAGCTATATAGGCTTTCCCAGCCCCCACCCTTCTTCACCCCCACTTAGTCTCCTCTGCTTCCTGCGGCCACAGTCTCTTGGCCAGAAAGCAACAGCTTCGCGCCAGTGTCACTTGGATTCCACCTGCGTGCACTGGCCGGCTCTCTGGGTGCCTTTTGTTGGCTGCTGGTGTTGCTTTTTTTTTTTTTTTTCTTTT
>NW_004444075.1:6771572-6772864 GCF_000243295.1 Trichechus manatus latirostris
GTTTGTCAGCTTTTTGCCTCAGTTCTTGGAGAATTCCAAGTATTAGAGATTTGAATTCCCTATCAGGTAGTTCTAGTGCATTTTCTTCCAGAGGAGATTAATCTGGTGTTTTATTTTGGACACCTACTGGAACCATCCTGTCCTGTTTTTGTAAATGTTTCGATATTGTCTGCTGTCTTCGGGACATTCAGTAGTTAGTTTTCTCGTTTATTGATTGTAGATTTGTTTGTTTCCTCCCTTTTTAAAAAAAAAAAATTGACTATGTGTGAGTAGGCGGACTGCGTGTTCTTTGTTGTTTGCTCATCTGTGCGCGCTATACTTTTCACCTCCTTCTCCAAATGGCAGGGTCAGTCACTCAGATATCTTAGCAGGGCAGGTCTAGCTGAAGAGGAGTTACTGGGATGGATTGTTTGTGGCACTTACTACAGCCACCAGAGCGGGTCGGTAATCAGTGCAGGGCAGGTTCCAGTAGGCTGTGCCTGTGCTGCTTGGTGGTGTGATGTCAAGCACACAGTGCAGGTATGCAGGATGCAGCAGGGAGATTGTTATGTGTGGAGCTAAGATGGTTATGGGAGAGAGGAGAAAGGAACAGGAGCCAAAAACATACAAGCAAACAAAAAAGAATGCTAGGGGAGCTTGCCGTTGGAATGGAGAGATGAGAGACTATGAAATGTAGAAAAGCCGAAAGGGGAAGAGGAAAAAAAGAAAAGAATGAATAAATAAAAATCAGAAAGGTTAAAGAACCACAAAGTTCCCAGGGATCCCACCGATGCAGCTATGAGGTCTGAGGAAGTCGCTCTCAGGTGTTGCAGCACAGCCTGGCTAGAAGGCATAGAGGTATACAACGCCTGGTATTCAGGGATCAGAAAGAGAAGGAAGATATAGAGAGACGAGAAACTGAGCAATGAAGACAGACAAAAAGGGAAAAAGAGGGAAAAGAAAACAAAACAAAGTAAAAAAAAAAAAAACAAGAAAGGACCCCCCAAAAAACAGTAAAAAAAAAAGCAATGAAAAAAGAAATGCGCTCAGGGATCCCTCTGCAAGTATGTGGAAGCTGAAGGGGAGTTCTTTGCCACGCAGCTCCGCCTGGCCAGAAAGGGCTCCCAACTCAAGAAAAGGGAAAGAAAACAAACAAACAATTCAAAACGAACAAGCAAACGAAAGCCCCGGGATCCCACCAGCGTGGTAGTCCAGACAGGGAAGCAGCTCCACACTTGAATGGAGCTCTGCAGCCCCTGAGGAAGAAGCAAAGATGGCGCACGGAGCCAGGTACTTGAGCGAAAGGAGGGGGA